>NC_066584.1:343788523-344091554 GCF_024323335.1 Lathyrus oleraceus | reverse complement strand
ACAAGGAAGGAAGCTAGGGCATGCAATGATCCTTGAGGCCATGATATGATATGATATGGGCCATGAGGGATCTTAGGGCCAAAATTGGGGTCTTACAGATGCCCCTATTTAAGGTCATTCTAGCCGGAGAAGTGAAGTTTAAAAATCTTCATCTCGACGCGGTAGAATGGGCTTAAATAACAGTAATGAGACAAATTTTGGTCCCTAAGAGACCTCATGATGCAAATGTATGCATGCAAAAGACAAAAATTCTGTGGGGAATATGGTTCACACAGAAGAAAAGACGATCCATCGGAGTAATACACTCACCAGGAACAGAGACTCTAACAAGACTCTAGTTGGGGATAAACAAAACTGACACAGCGTGAACAAGACACGACTCTAATTAGGAAATAACAGAAATAGACTGGAGAACTCACTGGGGAGTGAAGGACTCACACTGGGGAAAAGAATTCCAAAGGAAAATAAATCCATTGGAGAAACACAAGCTGACTCCTGGGGAGAAGCAACAAGAAAACTTCACTGAGGAAGCACCAAAGAAATGAGATGTCACCAGGCATAAGGGTAACAGAAAACCGGGAAGGAACACCAAGGATACCGGGTTGTAGGTATGTAACAGGTGACCGACCAAAGACGTGAACTGGTGTGTGTTCCAAAACACTCATCATCCTGAAGAGAGCGAAAGCAAACTTGTTTATAGGATGGATATTTGATTCTGTAAATAATGCAAATCTTACTCAGTTGGGGAAACAAACAAAGTGTTCGACCAAAGAGTGCATGAGATATATTATCTATAGCCGTCAAAACGTAGATAATGTACTCGCATGGAAAATTATCCTGAACCGGGTTGTAGGTTGTTTATAGGATAAAATCCGAAATCGTGAATTGGTTTGTGTTCCAAGACACTCATCACCCTGAAGAAAGCTAGAACAACAGACTTGTTTATAGGATGGATATTCGATTCTACAAAGAATACGAATCTTACTCGACTGGGGAAGATCAACAAAGGACTCCAACCAAAGAGCGCATGAGACATATTATTCATTACCGGCAGACCGTGAATAATATACTCGAAAGGAAAATTATCCTGAACCGGTTACTGGTTGTTTATAGGATAAAAATCCGAAAACGTGAATTGGTTTGTGTTCCAAAACACTCATCACCCTGAAGAAAGCTATAACAGCAGACTTGTTTATAGGATGGATATTCGATTCTACAAAGAATACGAATCTTACTCGACTGGGGAAGATCAACAAAGGACTCCAACCAAAGAGCGCATGAGACATATTATTCATAGCCGTCAAAACGTGAATAATAACCTCGCATGGAAAATTATCCTTAACCGGGTTGTAGGTTGTTTATAGGATAAAATCCGAAAAGAAAGGCATCAGGATACCAGAATAGGTATATAATGATGACCAATCAAAAGGAGCAACAGACATTACCATCAAAAGGGTAAATGAAAGACAAACTGCTGAGGATTCATTGATGAAAATCAAAGATCCGGGGAACACAATCACTGACACAAGGTGAAAGGACCCGCTGGGGATAAAATTGCTAGCATACGGAAATTATCCGCAAAAGACTTGCTGGGGATATAAGTGCTGATCTGAGCAACTTATCCAAGCAAAGGAAAATCAACATCAAGAACTAGATGAAGATAACCACAAGGGAAATTGTCATCGGTTGGGATGAACAACAAAGTTAACTCTGCAAGTGGAGAGAACGGGGTTTATAACTACCGGTTTGTAGGTAGAAAAACTGCAAAGACAGGACTTACGACTGCTGGTTTGTAGGCAGAGGGCCAAAAGAGTGGAGGTGACCACAAAATTAGGGTTTACATCTACCGAATACGGGGTAGAAGACCAACAACTCCGCGTGGGGATAGAACAAATCACAAATCCGCACGGGAAACCAAGATAGGGTTTAACAAACCACAAACCGCTGAAGAGCAGGAAAAATAGGATTTACAACTACCGGGTAGTAGGTAGAAGACCGAAACTCTGGCTGGAGAATAAAAGGTGTATAACCACAAATTCTGTTAAGAAAGCCAGGAAAAGTAGGACTTATAACTACCGGTATGAGGGTAGAGGCCCAAAAACATTCCGCTGGGGAACAACCCACTGGGAAGCACAAGACATCTGACAAATAGCCAATTCGGGAATTATCCGAAGAGATAGACTGAATCAAGACACGTCCTAATGAGGATGTAACTCAAATAGGAAAATCCATCCCAATATATGTGTTGGGAGGAACGGAAGAAACCGTCATCCACGAGGATATATCTCGGTGGGGAACTGCAGAAGGAAAGACAACATTTTCTGCTTACGGGCTGACTCTATATGGAGAGATTTTAACACCCGACATCTGCTTGGGGAGATCTGTAAAGAGATCTATATCACCATAGCAGGAAACACGACAAACAAAAGATATATGACAAGAAATGCAACATGAATATCTGAATGTTTTATGAGTATGCATGAATATGCGTGATTTAAGTTTGATGAATGCTGACAAAACAGACGATTCTAACACGAGCAGGTTCAGGAACCAAAACGTCCGGTATTATACTTCCAGGGGAAAAACCAGCTGAAGAGCCAATCTGCGGAGATCTATATGCTGTAAAGCAAAGATCTGCGGGTACTGCTGAAGAAGCAGAGGATCAGAGATATCAGGAAACAACCCAATCAGGGTACAGAAAGTCACAACGGGCAGAGATAGCCACCAAGACGAATCTGTCGGGGAACAAGAGAAAATCCAAGATATCTGCAAGGGATCCCAGTGTCAACTGAGAAACAAAAAGGGTGCATAAGCACGAACTGCTGTAGAAGCAAATCCACACAACTCCGCTGGGGGAATACCCACTGAGGGAGAATGATATCATCCAAATAGAATCTAACTGCATAAGCAACTCTACTGGGGAAAACTGTCGGCTACTCTCTTGGGAACAAACCACTGAGGGAGGACAGATCAAACGAGTAGATTCTGCAACGAACCACTCCACTTGGGGAGAATATACATAGCAAACTGATCACAACAAGTAGATTCTGCAATATAAGCCACTCTACTGGGGATCACAAACAGTCAGGAAATTAATCCGTTCACTGGAGGCTAGAGCCATCATCCGACCATACTGGGGATTGAAAGAGCATTCAACAGGCGAAACTGCCACAACAAACATCCTGCAGACTAAGCTGAGGGAAAGATGGGTGAAATACTGGGATGTCAACCCAAATCAACCACTGAGTAGGAAAATAAATCCTGCTCTACTGAGGAGAAAAACTCTGATGGAGAGATAGCAACAATTCCGCAGACGACTTCGCCGGGGAGAAGGTAAAGTACCGGGTATCAAACCGCTGACTTACCGAGTCTTCAAAAAGAAAACGATCGTGCTGAGGAAACAGACAATTCTGCTGGCAACTGCACTGGGAAGAGTGACAACAACTCTGCTCGCCAATCCGATGAGGATATCAATAACAGCTCTACTCATGACTGTGCTGAGGAGACAAATAAAGTCTGGGGCAGGCGACCCACTGGAGAAAGTGACGGGGCACCAAGATGACAAACCATCAACCGCCGAAACTTCACAAGGAAACACCCATGTTAGGGAAAACTGCTGCTGGAGAAAACGAAGTCTTCAACAAAACTCTGCTTGCGACTATACTGGGGGAACAACCCCAACAACAACTTTTGTTTGAGGGACAACCCCAACAAAGATCTGAAGAAAGAAGATACAACCAAACCAGGAATATGAACAAATGTCTTACCTGTGGGAAATCATGCCACCCTCGGGAGAGCGCTGAGATATTCTTGAGTATCCTTTCAATCTTGTGAATGTTCACTTTGTTTACAACAAAGATTTTGAAAAATTTGATTTGTTTAAAACAATGACATTTTATCAATTTAAGACATGCAAAACATTTGTTGAATTGAAACAAATAAGAGTGCAAATAATTGGATAAAAAGCTCAAATTGATTTGATAGAATGGTAGTCTGCAAATGGCAAGACTCCATAGATCTGTACAAATTTGAAATCAGTGATATATATTTGATAGAATGGTAGTCTGCAAATGGCAAGACTCCTTTCTCTACCAATTTGAATCTCGATGTATCCGAAGCTTCAGTTGACGACGAATCGAGAATCTTCTGACGAAATGGCGACTGATGAACCAGAAAGTCTTGTCAGGATGCAGTTACTTGCCAAATCCCTAATTTTTGCCTAGATTGCCCCAGGGTGAGGTACTCAATCTAGCGGGATGCAAATATTCTCTTTTTTCAAGTCTCTAATTTTTGCCTGAATTACCCTTGCGGGTTCTCCACCGAGACGCTCATTTTTTCCTAAGCCGCCCTTTCGGGTTTTCAACTTAGCGAGCTATTCTGTTTTTTCATTTGCATATACTTTTTTTAGGCAAAGTATCTCTTGACTGCATCTGAATTCACAGGACGAGTGAAATCCTCCCCATCCATTGTTGTAAGCATCAAAGCACCGCCTGAAAAGGCTCTCTTAACAACATATGGACCCTCGTAGTTTGGAGTTCACTTGCCCCTGGAATCGGGCGCGAAAGACAAAACTTTCTTGAGCACGAGGTCACCTTCTCGGAACACACGAGGCTTGACCTTCTTGTCGAATGCTTTCTTCATTCTCTGTTGATATAGCTGACCATGGCACATGGCAGTTAAACGCTTTTCTTCAATCAAATTCAGTTGGTCATAATGACTCTGAATCCATTCAGCATCAGTCAACTTGGCTTCCATCAAGACTCGCATTGATGGGATCTCCACCTCTACTGGGAGAACGGCTTCCATACCATAGACAAGAGAGAAAGGGGTTGCCCTTGTTGAAGTGCGTACAGATGTACGATATCCATGCAAAGCGAATGGCAGCATCTCATGCCAATCTTTGTACGTGACAGTCATCTTCTGGATGATCCTCTTGATATTCTTGTTAGCAGCTTCAACAGCCCCATTCATCTTAGGTCTGTAAGGAGAGGAATTATGGTGTGCAATCTTAAATTCAGCGCATAACTCATCCATCATCTTGTTATTCAGATTGGATCCATTATCAGTAATGATCCTCTCTGGCACACCATAACGGCAAATCAGCTGGTTCTTGATAAACTTCACAACCACCTGTCTGGTTACATTCGCGTACGACGCGGCTTCAACCCATTTGGTGAAGTAATCAATTGCTACGAGAATAAACCGATGTCCGTTGGACGCTTTCGGCTCAATCATGCCGATCATGTCGATTCCCCACATAGAGAAAGGCCATGGTGATGAAATCACATTCAGGAGTGTCGGAGGAATATGAATCTTATCCGCATAAATTTGACACTTGTGACATTTCTTCACATACTTGCAACAGTCAGACTCCATTGTCAGCCAATAGTAGCCTGCTCTCAACATCTTCTTAGCCATGGCATGTCCATTGGAATGAGTACCAAATGAACCCTCATGGACCTCAGTCATCAACAGGTTTGCTTCGTGTCTATCCACGCATCTGAGCAAAACCATATCAAAATTTCTCTTGTACATCACTTCTCCACTGAGGTAGAAACTGCCTGACAACCTTCTCAAAGTTTTCCTATCTTTCACAGATGCCCCAGGCGGGTAGACCTGGTTCTGGAGGAAATTCTTGATATCAAAATACCAAGGCTTGTCATCTTTCACTTCTTCAATCGCAAATATGTGAGCGGGTCTGTCCAAGCGCATCACAGTAATGTTGGGAACATCATTCCACCATCTGACTACAATCATAGAAGCAAGCGTTGCAAGGGCATCTGCCATCCGATTATCCTCTCGAGGAATGTGATAAAATTCAACTTCTGTGAAGAAAGTTGAAATTCTCCTCGCATAATCTCTGTATGGGATGAGACCAGGTTGATTCGTTTCCCATTCTCCCTTGATCTGATTGACAACCAAGGCCGAATCACCATAGACATCAAGATACTTGATCCTTAAGTCAATGCATTCTTCAAGTCCCATTATACAGGCTTCGTACTCCGCCATATTATTCGTGCATTTGAAAGTTAGCCTTGCTGTAAACGGAATGTGTGAACCTTGAGGAGTAATGATCACTGCCCCAATTCCATTCCCATATTGATTAACAACGCCGTCAAACACCATCGTCCATCTGGAACCAGGCTCCGGACCTTCATCAAGTGTAGGTTCATCGCAATCTTTCATTTTCAAATACAGAATTTCCTCGTCAGGGAAGTCATACTGAACAGACTGATGATCTTCAATTGGCTGGTGCGCTAGATGGTCAGCCAAGATACTACCTTTGATAGCTTTCTGAGCTCGATACTCGATATCATACTCAGACAACAACATCTGCCAACGGGCAATCCTCCCAGTTAAAGCAGGCTTCTCGAAGATATACTTAATTGGATCCATTCTGGATATCAACCAAGTTGTATGATTAATCATGTACTGGCGCAAACGCTTAGCAGCCCAAGCCAAAGCGCAGCACGTCTTCTCAAGCATAGAGTACCGAGACTCACAATCAGTAAACTTCTTACTGAGATAGTATATAGCAAACTCCTTCTTCCCTGATTCATCTTGTTGACCGAGTACACAACCCATCGAGTCTTCAAGAACTGTTAAATACATAATCAGAGGTCTTCCTTCCACAGGCGGAGACAAAATCGGAGGTTCAAACAGATAGTCTTTGATACTGTCGAAAGCTTTCTGGCAATCCTCGGTCCAATCATGAGACTGATCTTTCCGGAGGAGCTTGAATATCGGCGCACATGTGGCAGTCATGTGGGATATAAATCTGGAATTGTAGTTCAAGCGGCCAAGAAAACCTCGGACTTGCTTCTCAGTTTTGGGTGCAGGCATCTCTTGTATTGCTTTGACCTTTGCAGGATCAACCTCAATACCTCTTTCACTTACCACAAAACCCAACAACTTGCCGGAACGGACTCCAAATGTACATTTGTTCGGATTCAGGCGAAGTTTGAACTTCCTCAAACGCTGGAAAAGCTTCAACAAATGCTCAATATGCTCCACTTCCGTCCGGGACTTAGCAATCATATCATCAACATAGACTTCTATCTCCTTGTGCATCATGTCATGAAACAAGGTAGTCATAGCTCGTTGATACGTGGCTCCGGCGTTCTTCAAACCGAAAGGCATCACTCGATAACAGAATGTTCCCCAAGGTGTGATGAATGTTGTCTTCTCCATATCCTCTGGTGCCATCTTGATTTGATTATATCCGGAAAATCCGTCCATAAAGGAAAAGACTTTGAATTTGGCTGTATTGTCTACCAACATGTCAATGTGTGGTAGAGGAAAATCGTCTTTCGGGCTAGCCTTATTCAAATCTCTGTAGTCAACGCACATACGGACTTTTCCGTCCTTCTTAGGAACAGGCACAATGTTGGCCACCCATTGAGGATATGTCGAAGTCACCAGAAACCCCGCATCAATTTGCTTCTGAACTTCCTCTTTGATCTTCACTGCCATATCTGGATGAGTTCTTCTGAGCTTCTGCTTCACAGGCACGCACTCAGGCTTCAAAGGCAGGAAATGTTGCACAATATCTGTATCTAAACCCGGCATGTCTTCATAGGACCAAGCAAAGATATCTGAATATTCTCGTAGCAAGCTGATCAAATCTTCTTTAACAGACCCTTCAAGAAGTGCCCCAATCTTCACCAGGCGAACGCAATCCTCAGACCCCAAGTTGACTGTTTCCAAGTCTTCGAGATGCGGCTGAATGATCTTCTCTTCGTGCTCAAGGAGACGGGTGATCTCATCAGGAATCTCTTCAACGTCATCTTCTTCTGCCTCAAATACAGGGAATTCAAAATTGGGAGATGGCGTTGGATCATTATGTTCAATGGGTTTTAGGATCAACCTGCATAATGATTTTGGTTAAAGAAAAACTTCAGAATTTGAACAAGCAAATCATTATGCAGATGAAAAGATGTTTGCTTTTATTTTTGTTTTTATGGTTTTTTGTGATCACTGATTTCATAACGAAAAGCAAAAAGTGAAAACAAAGGAAAAACAAATGTTTAACAATGCAAAAATTGAATGAAAATATCATTGTATATATGCTTTGCCAACAATGTCATCACTTCTCCTTTTGGCATGGGAGAAGGGTTTTAAACAAAGTGAACAATTTACTCTGATCTATGGATAACTGTAGGAACATCTACAGCGACCCAATTGTGGCAGACACCACCAGGAATAACAAAATTTTTCAAGTCTTCTGCATCTTCTTCAATGATAGCAGCAGCTTCCTCTTCAGGTTATTCAGCATGGATGAATCCTCCACTCGTGAACAAACCTTGCTCATTGCATGCCCCAGAACCATAGCCAATGCCAGCCCGGGATCGGTTGTCTTCAAGTTCAAGCACTTTCCCTAATCCAGCAACTGCACCACACTCAATGGCCAGCTTCACATCTCGGTAGGAAGTGAATGAAGGAGACTTCTTCTCGATTGGTTCATCAATAGATAAAGCTTGGAACTGAGTTCCAACTTCATCCTCAGCATCAATGTACGAGAAAGAAGACAGATGGCTAACCAGGAGAGCCTTTTCTCCCCCTACTACGACCAGTTTCTTGTTTTTGACAAATTTCAGCTTTTGGTGTAGGGTGGATGTCACGGCGCCAGCCTCGTGAATCCATGGTCTGCCTAAGAGACAGCTGTAAGATGGGTGGATATCCATTACTTGAAAAGTAACTTGGAAATCACTTGGTCCTATCTTGATTGGGAGATCGACTTCCCCAATCACGGTCTTGCGTGACCCATCAAATGCTTTCACAACAACCCCACTCTGCCTCATAGGAGGACCTTGATATGACAGTCGAGAGAGTGTGGATTTTGGCAATACATTTAAAGAAGATCCAGTGTCCACCAACACATTGGACATTGCATCAGATTTGCAATTCATTGAGATATGTAAGGCCATGTTGTGGTCTCTTCCCTCCTCAGGGAGATCAGCGTCACAAAAGCTCAAAGTGTTGCAAGCGGTGATGTTTGCAACGATGCTATCAAACTGCTCAAGGGTGACGTCATGATCAACATACGCCAGATCCAAGACTTTCTGCAGAGACTCCCTATGGGGTTCTGAATTCAGCAGCAGAGAAAGAATGGAAATCTTGGATGGCGTGTGTAGAAGCTGGTCTACAATGTTGTACTCACTCTTTCTGATGAGCCTCAGCATCTCATCAGATTCTTCATCAACAATGCCACTCGGGCCAACTGAAGAAACAGGAGTCTTTTGTACGGATGAGGAGGGTTTGGCAACATCAAGTGCCGGATTCTGAACATTCACAGCGGTCCCCACAGGGCGCTCAACAGTATCAGAAGCAGTAGCCTTTGGAGGCGCAGAAAACACACGACCACTTCGGGTCAACCCACTGACATCAGCAACAGTGGTTACGGAAGTTGAAGGCAAAGGCACTTCGACCCCATCCTGAATAGCAACAGGATTGTACCGGAATGGCACAGCTCGATCAGATGAATAAGGCACAGGGCCAGCTGGTTTGATGATCAAAGAAGGTGAAGCCTTCGGCTTGTTGCTATTATAACGAATAACAACTGGTTCAGGCAGCTTGAACACTGGTGATATGACATTCACCTCAGGCTCAGCTATATCAACAATGCGATTCTGGAGAATCTCAATGGTACCTTCATTCAACAACTGTTGAAGCTCTCTGCGGACCCGGTCGCAACCCAAGCGATTAACCGAACAACACGGCACTCGTCGTGGTTATGCTCCAAATGACTGTACTGACACAACATCTTATGTAAATCAACCAATGACTGCCTGATGTGGCTGACATACTTAACCTTGTACTTCCCAAGGCATTCCTGAATCATGTTGACAGATTTCCCATGCGCAGGCAATGGGTTCCTGGTGACATTCGGGTTTGAGTCTTCAAAACTCAGAATTCCGCTTCTCATAAGGTCTTGCACCTTAGTCTACAGCTGGAAACAATTTTCAATGTCATGGCCCGGAGCGCCAGAGTGATAGACACAATGCAGGTCAGGCTTATACCACCACTGAGGGTTGACAGGTATAGCCGGAGGATCTCTCGGAGAAACCAACTTCCGCTCTATCAAGGAGGGATAAAGCTCGGCATATGTCATCGGAATCGGATCAAAGCTAATCTTCTTCCTATCATAGTTCATGTTGGCTTGGTTGGTTGTACTTCCACGAGGCTGGTAAGCCTGTTGCTGTGGACGCTACTGTTGCTGTTGGTATTGCGGTTGTTGATATTGTTGTTGATGCTGATATTGTTGAGGTTGATACTGCTGATGTTGAGGAGTATTGTCCTTGAAAACAGGCGCTACGTGAGCTACCTGGCGCTGATGACTGGAATGTCGTGCCGACTTCCTCTGAACAGAGGGTCTTCTATGCTTCGGCTGAGATTGCACGGCATGCGCTTCGCCTTCTTTCCTCTTAAACGCTCCATATCGCTTAGAGGAAGAACCATCATCTTTAGCCAACCGTCCTTCACGGACACCTTCTTCGAGACGCATCCCCATGTTCACCATCTCGGTGAAATCAGAGGGAGCGCTTGCCACCATTCGTTCATAGTAAAATGAACCAAGAGTTTTCAGAAATATCTTGGTCATCTCTTTCTCTTCCAACGGTGGGGTGATTTGAGCTGCCAGCTCACGCCATCTCTGGGCGTACTCCTTGAACGATTCCTTGTCTTTTTGGGACATGGACCTGAGCTGATCTCTGTCAGGCGCCATATCAACATTATATTTGTATTGCTTGACGAAAGCTTCGCCAAGGTCGTTGAAAGACCGGATGTTAACACTGTCCAGGCCCATGTACCACCTGAGCGCGGCACCAGACAAGCTGTCTTGAAAATAATGGATCAAGAGTTGATCATTATCAGTTTGTGTTGACATTTTCCTGGCGTACATGACCAGGTGAGCGAGTGGACAGGTGTTCCCCTTGTACTTTTCAAAGTCTGGGACCTTGAACTTGATCGGTATTTTCACACCGGGAACTAGGCAGAGTTCGGCTGCAGACTTGCCGAAGAGATCTTTGCCACGGAGAGTCCTCAATTCCTTTCTCAGCTCAAGGAATTGATCGTTCATTGCGTCCATCTTTTCAGGAACATCTGAGCCCTCAGAAGCTTCAGAGTGATAGATGGTGTCGTCTACCCTAGGCATGGTATGCACGACAGGAGGAGCGGGAACGGGGACCGGGCTAGATGCCGGCATTTGAACGAATGTTGGAGCTGGCAGATCAGGCATAAAGCCTGGAGGCATCCCCCAAGGAAAACCGGGAGGCATGGCATTAGGCTGATGGGCACTGACTGGCACCGTTGAAGTAGCGACTTCAGAAATAACCGTCCTCTGAACAGGAGTTGCTGGCTGTTGAGCAGGCTGGTTCTGAGCAGCAAGGAGTTGCTCCATCAAAGCGCCAAGTCTGGCGACCTCTTCCTTTAGTTCTCTGTTCTCTTGTTCAAGTTGCTCCATGACCCTTGCTGAATTGACCCGCGTATAATACCGGTGAGTCAGCTTGTCTTCAAAATAAATGAAGAACAGAGGTTAGAACCAGAAGACCAGAAACAAAGGGTACCTGTTTATGCAAGAATGATGCATGAAATGCTTGTGCAAATGCTTTGTTTTCAAGGAACCCTTAGGGTATTATTTGCAATATTTTGAATATTTAGACATTTTAATTGCTCATGGAAAATATTTCATTCAAAATATTAAGGCAAAGAAATACAGCTATTTTGATTCATTACAAAGAGAAAAGGTAAATGACATCCTATGGATCCCTATTAGCTCGGGATGCTGGAAGACGAGAAGTGCACAACTTCTTGATCTCTCTCTCATATGCGGCCTCCATATCAGCTTTCTCTTTAGCAAGTCGATCATACTTCCTCTTCCAGAATTTGGAAGACTGAGGAAGCAGAGAAGTCCAAGCGTCGTTCGGATCGTCGATCACTCGGTGCTCGAGAAATTCAATCATAGCATCCTTCTCCTTGAGCTGCTGCAGCAACTCCTTTCTTTCACGGATCCAAGCACGCGAAAGGTCTTCTTCTCTCAACTCCTCTACACGTTGGGTAGGGAGGGTTGAAGGCCCAGCCACATCCAACAGTGTAGGTCTTGGATGATCATATGGCATCAAGTAGGTGGCAGCCCTCTGTCTGACCCAAGAGGTGTATGGCTCCAAAGCAATGCAGTTCTTTGGACCCAACTCGTTCCTACTCTTCTTGTGAATACTGCGCCATGCACGGACAAATCTGGCTTTCAGGCCTTGGGGATCTTTACCCTCCTGGAAGAACACACCTTCTAACAGAATGCTATTAGGTTTATCCTTCAGGGGGAACCCAAGCTGACGACGTGCAAGAATAGGATTGTAGGTAATCCCACCACATGTACCAAGAAGAGGCACATTAGGGAATTCACCACAATAATCGATGATCTGAACGGTGTCATACACGCGATCATACCAGGTGATATCATCATTGGTGAGAGACATGAGTCTCTGAGACCACCGTAGACATCCCTTGTTCTCCTTGAAAGCAACTGTCTGCGGCAAGTGCGAAATAAACCACTTGTACAGCAGGGGTAAACAGCAGACAATGACTCCTCCATTCTTCATTTTCCTCAGGTGCAAGGAGACATATGCATCGCCCAACAAAGTCGGAACTGGATTAAGAACTGAGAAGATCCTAATGGCGTTCATGTCCACGAACTTGTCAAAGTTGGGAAATAGCACCAATCCATAGATGAGCAACACAAATAGAGCCTCAAAGGCGTCCTCACTCATGGCCTTCCCATAAAAGGTAGCTTGGGCAATAAGGAACTCGGAAGGAAAACCCTGAATTCCGCCTTTGGTAGTCAGATTAGCTCTAATCAGATCTTCATCTATATGCAACAAGCTAGCAATCTCTCGAGCAGATGGAATACTCTCTAGGCCACTGAACGGCACTTGATCCAGAATCGGAATCCCAATGAGGTGAGAGTATTCTTCCAAAGTCGGCAACAACTGGAAGTCCGGAAATAAGAAGTAATGATGCAACGGATCGTAGAACTGAGCCAAGGTACTCATTAATCCTTCGTTAACCTGAGTGGTGAGCAGAGGCAGAAGCTTCCCATAACGAGCTTTGAAACCCAAGGGATCTAATACATATGATGTCAGATTCCTTAACTCTTTTACATCGGGCTGTTTGAAGCTGTACTTCTTTGTATGCCTTTTCGGTCTTTCCATGTCTGAAAATTTTGCAAATAACCTTTTAAGTTCCTTGAAAATTTTCTCTTTTGATGACATGAATGCGGATGAATGCGTGAATGTATGAATACAACAAACACACTCAAGGATCAAGCAAGGCACACCAAACAAAGGTCGTGGGAAAGCTCATTGTATCCCTAATATCAATCATCCATTTTGGTGGATTTAGGTTTTCACCTTATCGACACCCAAGTTCCATTGATATTAACGGTACATGAACCGGTTCAGACATCCTTAATATCAACCAGCCGCTTTGGTGGATCTTAGGTTTTACACCTGATCCGGGATCCATTGATATTGACAATGTTTGAACGACTCAACCACGAATCACGGGTTTGTTGAGAGTCACGAGCATGGAGTCTCGGTTAAGAACCACCCAAAGGGAGTGTACTAGGGTTTAAACCTGCCAGACATGTTCTATCAGAGGTTCCCATAATCATCGTTCCATCTTTCGAATATTATCGGAGGAACGAATACTCGTATTCCAAGAATATTCTCAAGAGAAACTCTCATGAGTGTAGTATCGCATGACAATCGTATCAGAACTGACATCTGAACGACCTCCGCACTACGGTCCTAAAAATAGGCCAAGATGGGTTTGGTAAACTAAGGTCCTTGGCTTCTGCGGAACATGATTGAAAGAATAATGCCTAACCACAAATAACTTGTGTGACATTATTAGTTCAACATGACCTCCACCAAGTGAATGGGCTCGCAAGTCAACTGGCTAAGGAATACTCCACACCAGTCAACAAGACTATGCCATTCTCCTATCCTAGAGTGCACTCGAGTTCGGGTATAGAACTCATCTCACAGATCACCAAAGCAAACAGCAATTGTATATCAAGCAATTCACACATTATAATCAATACAGTGATCCCAAATTGTACAAAAATATGTCATATAACAGATAATAATATAGCACAACAAGGGTGAAAAGTAGGCAATACCACCAAGGATTCTGGTGAGATCTCCCCAGCAGAGTCGCCACTTTTCTGTAGCGGTGTATTCGTCGCTATATGATCTATCGATTAAACCATAAGCAAGAGATACAATGAAATTTCGAGTCGCCACCGCACTTTTATTTATCCAAAGGATTGGCTAAAAAGCGAACAAAAGCCTAAGAAGTTTTACACGTAGAAAACTAATAAAAAGATCAGAGAGTCTGGGTAAGGGGTAAATTACGCAATGGGAAGGTGTTAGGCACCCACTACGTCCTAGGTACTCCTAGGGAGCCCTTTTCACACTTGTTGTATAAGATTGTTATTTGTTATGACATAAAGATTGTGCAAACATGATTGGGATGATGAGAAAAGAATATACAATTTTTATTGGGTTATTGGGTTTGGACGGATGAACCCGCTGCCTACGTACCTTCCATCAAAGGTAAGGATCAAAACGCCGTAGTTCGGCTAAAAGATTTCCAAAAGTTGGTGGATTCAGTTTTAAACACAAGCACTGAGGCTTTTCATTATCAATGGGAGAACACTCGACCAAAAACAACATCCACCATGCGAGGATAGCTTCGACGTACTAGAGGGGTTAGCCCTGTTTTCAGTACGGAAGTCTTACTGTCGACTCACTAAGGATAGGCAAGATTTACATCAACCACAATGATAATTGAAACCTATGGCTAATGCATGAAAAGATTAACAATGGACAAAGCCAAAACAAGTGAATGAGTGAAGTTAATTGATTGTGATTATGAAAGTAGAGTCAAAGTATGATTAAGATTGATTTGAAAGAAGTATTATGAAATGGGATTTGAAAAAAAGTCAAGGACTTGGGGCCCAGGTTTTTAGTTTGAAAACATGAAGAAGTTTGCACAATATCTATGTCAAGTTTGAAATCAAAGTGTGAAAAGGTTTAGGACACAATGAGGATGAATGGATGAAGATGGATTGTAAAACTTCTTAGAAGGTTCACTTCTTGAAATCATATGGGAGATGATTCAAGTGTGTCCTTTGGAATGGGCAATAAGCAATAATAACATAAACAAACAAATGATACCGGATGCCACTCAATGGTCTTACTCCAATCTCACTAACAAAAGCGGATATCGGATACCAATAGCTGGATTTACACCAATCTCCTAAAACAGAAATGGATATCAGAGGCCACTCAATGGTCTTACACTAATCTCCTCAAAAGAAAACAAAGATGAAATATGGAAGTCAACTGCCAATCTATCTGGACTTAGGTTAACTCCACAGATGCTCATAGGAAAACCAATGCCACATTACAGGGACTTACAATGGATCCTCACATACAAGAACAGAAGCAACACATGATCATAGGAAAGCAAATGCCAACTTACAGGGACTTACAATTGCATCCTCACATACAATCAAATGCATCAAGCAAAGATAAGATGAGTGGCCAATGTGATGGTCTTATACTTACTTCCATATCATAGGAGCAATGGCCAAAGAAATGGACTTACACTTGTCCTCAATGGGCAAACAACAATGACAATATCACAAAGACAAATGAGATGATTGTGCATTAATGAGCAATTAATGATGATGATGCATAGAGCATACAAGCAAACATGTGCATATGAAGCAAGCAATCAATCAATGAATATCAAACAGCACACTCTATATCCAAACAAGGAGGCTCATACAAGAGGGTGAGGCACTGAGGCCAACTGGAATAGGGTCAAAGGGTTGCTCTTAACCTTGCCATTGAGAGGCTAAGGTGAAGCAGATGAAAGGAGATGAGGGGTGTGCCTCATTGCTCTTATCCCTGATCAGGGAGAGCATATCAAAAAGTGTGGGAGTTCAGAAAGTAGGAACTCTCTCCACATATTATTGACTCGATTGATCTTGGGCTTGGATCTCAATGCTACAACCATGTAATGGGAGCAAGGAGAAGACTCACAGAATAGTAGGAGATAGGTTGCTTATCTCTTTGATCTACCAATTGCCTTATTTGAAGGACTTTTCCTGCTTGGGACAAATATAAACATACACAAGCATTGCCTCTTAAGGAGGACTTCAGACAGTTGCCTGGCCAAATAACAAGCCAGGTCTTCCAGACTACATGAAGAATAAGGAATTATACCTCAATGCAAATTGCTATAAAGCAAAGAAAAGTAAGTTCAAAGAACTAAGCAACTAATGGTACCTGAAATAGTCAAACAGAATCAGTACACATTTCAAGAGATAAGCAAAATGAGAATAGAATTAACAGTCAACATAATCAGATGAATGTGCAAAGCACAAGACTCAAATCATATGAGTCAAGCCACCTACAAAACAAAGAGGTTAGCTCATGATAAACAAATAAGCTCAATCAAATTGTATTGTTCTCTTTGAAGCATTTGTGCTCAACCTGAAAACAGGAACTCAAACATAAGCCACAGGACCACTAGGACAAGCCTAGGGTCAAAAATGAATGAGAAAATCAAAACAGCAAGTGATATCCAATCAAAATCAAATTCAAACATTCAAGAAGCAAACTCAATTGGTCCCACATTCATATCATTCATCATCATGATTTCATAAGCAAAGGAAGTCAAAGCATGGCAAATGAAAGCTCATAGAAGTCAACAGCAAGACTTGAATCAAAAGCAATCATAAACAATTCCAAAAATCATCAAATAATTCATGATCAATCCTAATCCATAACATTACATGCATATAAAATTTCAGCTCATTTGGATCATGGGAAGATAGTCAATGAAAATCAGAAAGTCAAAACAATTTCAAGCATGCTCAAAGAAGTCAACCAATCATGTATCAACTTCAAAAATTCATAAATCAGTCATAACAAATGATAAATGAATGGGATCAACACCATGGCAAAGCTTAAGATGTCTACTAATCACATGTAAAGTTTCATGATCATCCAATAAAGTATGAGAATTTCACAAAGGAAATGGCAACATGTATCACAACAAGTCAACATTTTGGTCAAACAGGGGAGAAAATCTCAAACAATTAGGAAATGCCACAATTAATTCCAAGAAAAATCACATGTGAACTAGACATAAAAGAGTAGGTTCATGCAAAATTCACATCAATTGGAGGTCAGGAAGCATGGTATCAAAAATGATGAAGTTGCACATCAATGGTGTGACACAAATTGTCACACCCCAATTCAAAAATTCATAACTCAAAATCCAGATATGATAAATTCACAAACTCTACATCAAAATAACCATGAATGTGTCTAGTTTGTGCACAAAAAATTTCAAGGCCAATGGATAATGCATCACCATTTCACAAATGTTTTGGAAAAAGGTACAAAATATTGTCACATGTCACAAACCCTAATACCAATAAAAATCCACTTATCCAAAAAATCAGGGAAAAATATGATAAAATAATAGAGATCCAGATGAACACAATGCAAAAATTCCCATTAATTTTGGATTAACAATGGATGAGATATGATTTTTGTAAGATTGGTGATCAAGATGAAATAAATATTAACATGAAACAATTTAAATGGTTTAAATAAGACAAACGGTGGCATTATTGTAATTTGGCTGGGCGTTTCATGAAACGCAGCGCAGCGCTTGGGGACGTGGCAAGCAGCAACTGGGCATGGGCGATGAAACAGGACAATGCACATGCAACACGTTAAAACAAATTCTGGGAAAATGAGGAATTAGGGTTTCTGGGCAACAGTATCATCATCTTCATCCAACCATAATCGTGAAAATAATTTTGTTCCAGAAATAGCAATTGAGTATACCAATCAACTCAGCAAACATCACACATTACAAATCCAAACATCATTTTCATTGAATCAAGCTACACAACACGAATCATGCAAAAACAACTTTGAGCATCAAACTTAAAGAACAGATTTCTCTCAGCACAAGCAACCAAAATGCACGATTTAAAGCTTAATGAAACCAGCAAAGTGAGATCTATTAGAATCATGTCATGGTTTAGCAAAATAAAGAGGTCGAAATCTTACTTGTTCTTGAAGAAAATGGAGAAACAGTTGTTATTTGGATGTTTTGGCTCGAAACAGATGCTCTATCCAGCTTGCAATGATGAATGATCAAGTTACTTTAGCTCAAGAATGCTTGAAGGAACTTCAAATCAACTCTGCCATGGAAGGATGTTGATATAGCAGCTGCAATTCCCTTGCTCACAGTTAAGAAATGGTGCTCAAAATTGCTTCCAAAGTGATGGTAAATGATGGACCAATACACAGAAGCACGAATCCTTTGGAGATTTTTCAGAAAAATTCTAAGTGAAGAATG
This sequence comes from Lathyrus oleraceus, assembly GCF_024323335.1. Classification (NCBI taxonomy): domain Eukaryota; kingdom Viridiplantae; phylum Streptophyta; class Magnoliopsida; order Fabales; family Fabaceae; genus Lathyrus; species Lathyrus oleraceus. The sequence goes on along the minus strand of NC_066584.1, from coordinate 344,073,104 downwards.
AGAGTTTTTTTTTTGAGAGAAAAGAAAGTTTAGATCTGATTTTGTAAAATGTGGCTAGGGTTTTCAGAGTGTAAATGATGAATATATACTCTGTTTATTGTTGGTTAATCATGGTTAATGAAGTGGTAAATGAAATTAGCTTAAATGAAGGTGTTTTGGTCAATTGGGGTTTTCACCCTTGTGCATGAAAATGGTACGTGAACAGTGCTGTATGAGAGCTCAAAACAGAGTTATGTATTGATACAAAAGCTCCTGCATCGATGCCTAGCACATTTTTAACAGCATGGATCGATACATAACTCGTACATATCAATACATAGCACTTTTTAACAGTATGCATCGATGCGTAACTTGTTTGTATCAATACATAGCATTTTTTAACAGTATGCATCGACACATAACTCGTATGCATCGATACATAGCACTTTTTGCCTTGCATGCATCGATGCGAAATTCGTATGCATCGATACATGGAAAATTTTGCCATGCACGCTCGATGGTAATTTGACCATATCTCCTCAACCGTTCATCCGATTCTCACGATCTTGGACTTTTTGGAAATGGGAGAGAAATATCTACAACTTTCATGTTCAACAAAATTCCATTTGAAGCTTTTTTGATGGTGGAAAGTTGAGTTGAAGTTGTTCCAAAAACTTGCCATTTTTTTTTTGGAAACTTGAAACCATAGGTCATTTTTCCTTTTGGAAACTTTTGGTATGACCTCAAATCCTTCAATGTGAGTATTTGAAATGTCAAATGAGACTTGTTTGAACATGAATGGAGTATTTCTAATCACTTCCCACCTCCAAATCCACAATTGACTTTGCAGTTGACTGGGTAGGGCTTCCGTGCTTCAGCTGCAAGTAACAATGTTAGATGACAATATTTTTGTACTTTTGGTTAGTAAACCTATGAAAAGCAATGATATACAAAGGCAACACATGCTTGGTGATCAAGAACCACTCTCAAAAGATAACCCAACCACAAGGAAGGAAGCTAGGGCATGCAATGATCCTTGAGGCCATGATATGATATGATATGGGCCATGAGGGATCTTAGGGCCAAAATTGGGGTCTTACAATACTCAGATAACAACATCTGCCAACGGGCAATCCTCCCAATTAAAGCAGGCTTCTCAAAAATGTACTTGATTGGATCCACTTTGGATATCAACCAAGTAGTATGATTCAACATATACTGGCGCAGACGCTTAGCAACCCAAGCTAATCCGCAACATGTCTTCTCAAGTATGAAATACAGAGTCTCGTAGTCAATGAATTTCTTACTGAGGTAGTCAATTGCATATTGTTTCTTTCCAGATTCATCATGCTGGCCCATACCACATCCCATACTATCATCAAGCACAGTCAAATACATGATCAACGGTCTTCCTTCAACAGGCGGAGACAAAATCGAAGCCTCAAGCAGATACACTTTAGTAATATCAAAAGTGTTTTAGCAATCTTTGGTCCAATCACAAGACTGATCTTTCCGAAGAAGCTTGAAAATAGGCGCACATGTGGCAGTCATATGCGATATAAATCTTAAGATATAGTTCAAGCGGTCGGGGAAACCTCTGACATACTCCTCAGTCATGGGCGCAGGCATCTCTTGTATTGCTTCGACCTTCGCAGCATCAACCTCAATACCCTTCTCACTGACAATAAAGCCCAACAACTTACTAGAACGAACACCAAAAGTACACTTATTGGGATTCAAGTGGAGTTTATACTTCTTCAAACACTGGAATAACTTCAATAAATGTTCAACGTGTTATTCTTCATCACTTGATTTAGAAATCATGTCATCAACATAAACTTCAATCTCTTTATGCATCATATCATGAAAAGAGTGGTCATAGCTGGTACGTTGCACCAGCATTCTTCAAACCGAAAGGAATCACTCTATAATAGAATGTTCCCCAGGGTGTAATGAATCTGGTCTTTTCCATATCTTCAGGTGCCATCCTAATTTGATTATAACCGGAAAATCCCTCCATAAACAAAAAGACTTTGAATGTTGTATTGTCTACCAACATATCAATGTGTGGCAGAGGAAAATCATCTTTCGGACTAGCTTTGTTCAAATCTCTATAATCAACACACAATGAGAATTTTCCATCTTTCTTAGGAACAGGCACAATGTTGTCCACCCACTGTGGATACTCGGAGGTAACAAGAAAACCAACATCAATTTGTTTCTGCACTTCCTCTTTGATCTTTATTGCCATATCAGGATGGGTTCTTCTCAATTTTTTCTTGATCGGCGGGCATTTTAGCTTCAACGATAATCTATGCTCCACAATCTTAGAATCCAATCGATGCATATCTTGATAGGACCAGGAAAATACATTAGAGTATCCTCGAAGAAGATCAATCAAGCCCTACTTAACTTCTAGACACAGTTGATACCTAATATTGACTTCCTTCACATCATCCTCGGAACCCAAGTTGACTAGTTCAATCTGCTCTTCAAACGACTTAATGGTTTTTTCCTCGTGCTCAAGTAAATGGGATACTTCTTCATTATCATTCTCTTCCTCTAGAGAAATGAAAGTTTGGAAGGAAGTAGGATCATTGTATTCAACGAGTTTGATAAACAACCTGCATAATAATTTGATATTTTGATTTTAGAGAAGTGGAGTGCAAACAAATATTATGCAGATGGAAAGATTATTATTTATTTATGTTTTTTGTGATTACCATTTTCAGAAAAGCAATAAAAGTAAAAAACATCATAGATGTGGATGAATAAAATTGTATTTCATTGATGATAATAAAGAAAATGTCAAATAATGCTCACTTCTCCATTAGGCATAGGAGAAGGATTTTTCCCTAAAAGTAATAAAAACAAATTACTTAGAATGGTGAATGACCACAAGAACATCAATAGAAAACCAATTGTTGCAAGTTTGGACATGCGTCACAAAGTTGGCGCAAGTTTCGTCTTCATCGCCACTGTCCTCAATAATGGTAGCTGAGTGTTGATCATTCCCATGAGTGAACCCTCCACTGCGGAATATTGGTTGCATAACTTTGGCTTTAGCGTTGAATGGACCTGGGTGAAATCTGAGCCCGACTCGGTTCTTGTTCTCGGCGATCTCCACAACACGACCCCACTTGTCAATGCTACCAGCCTGAATAGTCTCTTGTGCATCTTTCAAAGAAGACATGGGTGCCCTAGTTTTCTTCAATTCATCAGCAATAAATAAGGCTTGGGACGACATTCCAACCTCCTCCTCAGCATCAACATACGTGAAAGATGACAAATGGCTTATCAATAATTCCTTCTCTCCACCAACAACGACAAGCTTGTCGTTCTTCACAAATTTCAACTTTTGATGAAGAGTAGACGTCATAGCTCCAGCTTCATGAATCGATGGCCTTCCCAATAGACAACTGTAGGCGGGGTGGATATCCATTACCTGGAAAGTAATTATAAAATCACTTGAACCTATCTTCACTGGAAGGTCCACTTCTCCAATGACAGTTTTGCGAGAACCGTCGAACGTTTTGACAATTACGTCGTTATACCTCATCGGGGCGCCTTGATAGGAGAGTCTTGACAAAGTTGATTTTGGCTACATATTCAATAATGATCATGTATCAACCAACACACTGGAAAAAGCATCCTCCTTGCAATTCATCGAAATATGCAATGCCAAATTGTGATTTCTGCCTTCCTCAGGAAGTTCTTCATCACAAAAACTCAAATTGTTACAAGAAGCGATGTCGGCAACAATGTGGTTAAACTGATCCACAGTAACATCATGGTCAACATAAGGCTATTCCAACACTTTCTACAATGCTTCTCTATGCACTTCAAAATTCATTAGCAATGATAACACAAAGATCTTTGATAGAGTCTGGAGGAGCTGCTCTACAACATTGAATTCACTTCTTTTAATCAACCTTAACACCTCATCATCATCGTTAGTCTTCAATTTGCTGGATTCACTGGACTTCCACATTGGAGCACTAACTGGATTCACTATTAGAATCTCTGCCTTCTTACTCATTGAAACATCTTCTACATCATTAGGGAAAACTGGAATGAACACACCACCACCACGGGTCACCTTCATAATATTTGCAATATTCACCACTGAATCTGCAATTGGGACCATTTTCAATCATAGTGGCATTATATTGGTATGGCACGGCGTTATCGGATGTATAAGGGACAGGGCCTGCTAACCGTATGACCAACGGTGATACCGATCTATTGACATTGTTGTTGTTGCTACTATCAAACTAAATGACTACCCGCTCAGGGGTCTTAAATACTGGCACAATTACATTCACATCATTGTCCCAATGACGGGACTGGAAAATCTGAATAAGAGCTTCATCCATGAGTCTTTGAATATCCCTCTTGACAATTACACATCCATGAGGGTTCACACTGCAGACTACACAACCATCATGGTCATGCTCACAATCACTAACCAAGCAAATATCTTTATGCATCGTAACTAGAGATCTTCTGATATAGCGGACATCATTAAATTTGAACTCACCGGGATAACTGTCCACCATATTTATTGACGCCTTACCATGAGGAGGCAACAGATTGGCTTTCACATTAGGTGTTTTATCCTCAAAGGACACCATACCACTCTTCACAAGCTTTTGAACTTCATAATTCAGTGGATAGATTTTCTTTATATCATGACCAGGGGATCCCTGGTGAAAACCACAATGAAGATCATGTTTGAATCACCATGGGCTCGGGAATTTGTGGAAGGTTTCTTGGCTGAATCATATTTTTGAGTACCAAGGACGGGTACAACTCTGCATATGTCATAGGAATAGGGTCAAAGGAGACCTTCTTCCTCTCAAAATTTAGTTGGTGATTATTGTTGTTATTGTAGTTAGTTCTTTGTTATGGTTTTTGTTGTATTGTTGTTGAATTGGAACTGATTAATTATTGGAATTGTTGGAAAAAATCAGAATTACTGAAGAAACTTGGTGTTGGTGTTGACGAGGTTGAGAACTCTTTCTGACATGAGGCCTCATCTGCCTCCATAGTGATACTAAATAAGTTTCTCCTTCTTTCTTCTTGGAGAAATTACCACCGTACCTATTGCTAGCTGGCGCCTCTTCTTTAGTCAAACGTCCTTCAGAAACTCCTTTTTCTAGCCTCATCCCCATGTTTACCATTTAGGTAAAATCATTGGGGGAACTTGCAATCATATGTTCCTAATAGAACGAACTCAACGTCTTCAGGAAAACCTTAGGCATCTCTTTCTCTTCAAGAGGCGGACTTATCTGAGCAGGTAATTCTCTCCATCTCTAGGTATATTCTTTAACATCTCTTTAACCTTCTGAGACATAGAGCTCAAATGATCTCGTTCAGGCGCCATATCCACGTTGTACTTATACTGTTTGACAAAGGCCTCGCCTAGGTCATTGAAAGTAAGAATGCGTGCACTGTCTAGGCCCATGTACCATCTCAGGGCACCTCCTTTTAAACTATCTTGGAAATAGTGAATCAACAACTGATCATTATCAATTTGAGTAGACATCTTCCTGGCATACATAGCAAGATAGCTTAATGGATAGGTATTCTCTTTGAACTTTTCAAAGTATGAGACCGTGAATTTCAATGGAATCTTGACATTAGGCACTAAGTAGAGTTCATCAGCACTCTTCCCAAACAAATCTTTCCCTCGCAGAGTTTTCAATTCTTTGCGCAACTCAAGGAATTGGTCTTTCATTTCATTCATCTTCTCGTATACATTTGGACCCTCAGACGGTTCAGAGTGATAAATGGTGTCTTCGACACAAGGAAGAGTGTGAACAACAGGAGGTGGCACTAACATGACCGGGATAGATGCCGGTAGATAAATAAAGGTGGGTGCATACCCTTCTGGAATAAAATTTGGTAGCATTCCCCAAGGGAATCTGGTAGGCATAGAAGGAATGGGTTAACTGACAACAGCAACAAGAACAGTTGAGGAAGCAATCTCAGAAATGATGGTCCTCTTAGGAGGAGTTGCAGGAGTTGGTGATGACGGATTCTGGGCAGCAATGGTAGAATCCATTAGTGTTGTAAGTCTGGCAATCTCATCCTTCAGCTCTTGGTTCTGTTTCTCTAGATTCTCCATTTTCTTCGGTTGATTAGCACGAGTATTATAGCGGTGACTCATCTTGGCTGATGCACAGAAGAAGAACTGATAAGACATCTGGCAGAAGAAAACATGTTATGCGAATGATGCATGAAATGAAATGTTTTTAACTGTTTTTAATTTCAGGGAATATATGAAGTGTCATTTTCAAATATATATATAAATAATAACAATTAACAATTCATTTGACCATAAAAATCTCTTTTTATTCATAAAAATGGAAGGATTACACTGAGAACAATTTCATAAACCAAAATACAAATACAAGAGTAAAGGAAACTATCATTCTTTGGATCCCTAGCAATTGTATCAGATGATCTGGCTATGGGTGCATACTTCCTTCAGATGCGTCGAATCTCGGACTCAAAGGATGTACTCATCTGAGCTTTCTAAAAAACTAGATGATCAACAATCTTCTTCCAAGCACCGGAAGGTTAAGGCATGCTAGAGGAAGATAAACCCCTTGTCTCTCTCTGTCTCTTCACTGCACGGTCTTCAAGAATCTCAATAAGCGCATCCTTGTCCTTAGACTCAAGCTGCAACTCTTCATGCTTTCGACTCAAAGCAAGGAACCGTTCTTTCATATATATCTTTCGTGCTTCATCTTGGAAAGTGCGTCTTCCAACTCCTCTACATCTGGTCTAGGGAGAGTTGATGGCTCAGCCACAACCACATACATAGGTCTTTCACAAGTGTACGAGATGTTGAGCTCCAAAGCTTTCTTCTTCACCCAAATGGTGTAAGTGTAACACCCTAAATCCCGAATAATAGATTTTAAATAAAAATAACAGGAAAAGGATGTTACTCCATCACAAATACTTCATAAATCATAAAACAATAGATGTTGCATAGCGGAAATTTACTTAGAAACACCATAAAACATGTCTGAATAAAACTGAATCAATACATCATAATCAAAATCTCATAATTTTTATTTCCAACAAATCAAAGTAATGCAAACGAACACCCTTATCCCCAGTGTTACAGATCAGAGCATTCTTATTTGAAAACTAGAATATAAGGAAGATAAAAGTCTACTGAGAGGCAATAACCATCTCACTGCAACAACGAACTAGAGTCCTGCTAATCACCTTTGCAAAGCACACCACAAAACCAACAAACAAGAAAGGGGTGGGAATATACTTATATATAGTAACAATGTGATTTCAGCAACAAAATGACATTAAGAAACATAACAATCAAACATAAATGATATATATATCTATCAATGGATCTGAGACCAACGATCCCCAATGTTACTGATTTTATTCCACCAGTCCCTGGTCCTTCCCACCTAGACCAACGATCCCCACCAATGGATCTGAGATTCGCCCCTTGTCTTTTCCACCAAGACCAACGATCCCCTCCAATGGATCTGAGGCCACCAAAATGGACCGAAGTCCCACCTAAACTCCAAAATACATGAATGCATAGTAATATAAATGATAAATATGCATTTCATGGACAAACATCATAATTCACCAAAATTATGTATAATAATACTCATAAACACCAAAATTATCCCAAAGGATATTACCATAATAGGTTCCATTCACGAACCACAAATTATACAATAAGGATCATCCAAATTCAAATCACATAAAATGTTATTTATTAAACAATATATTCACTTTTCTTACCCACAAAATTATTTAGTTAATTATATTCATAAAAGTGAGTTAAACATACTAATATTTTTATAATATTTTATAAAATATATATTTAATTACTTTAAAACTATTTTATCACAATTTCAACTAAGAACAAATATTTTGTTAGTTTTTACTTTATTTAAAAATATATATATTATTATTCACCATAAAGATTAAACAAAATTTGAAATTAATTATAATCAAAAGGTTTAATCCTTATAGCATTGTCAAATGTCTTTAAATACATAAAACAAATAAAACATAAATTGTTGAAATTTCATAAAATAGTAAAACGTTGTTTTCGGAACATAAACGAGCTTAAATGACTTAAAAACTGAATAATCACTAACAACAGTGAGTTTGATTTTTGGGACAATTCCCTTTCAAAAATATATAATATGCGATATTCTGACATCGGACGCCAAACTTGCTCAAAATTCTGCTGAACCGTTCTGAAGTATGACTTCTCCTCCGATATGTGCAATTAACCCTCCTACCTCAGGTTTTCCAAGTTTCCGCCTCCCAATGTTGAATTCTTACAACATACAATTCCCAATGACAAACTCCCAGAAATCATGATTTTCACCAAAAGATTAATTTTAGAGTTTTTAGATTTTCCCCAAAAAGGTTACAGTTAATCATAACCATAAAATAAAGGACAAAAAGTGAGCAAATAAGATTATCCCTATGAACACTTGTGAGATATTATCATATAGAATTGACAAAGGATTTGGGAAAAACCAATTTGACCAAACATTCAGGGATTGATACTTTTTAATAAAACAATCACAAACCTTCAATTTTATATTATATTATACTGTGATTTAACATCAAAATTCAATTTTATTAACAAATCACCAAAAACCATTTTATCGATCCAAACATCATATCAAAATTCATATTGATCCCCAAAAGTGATATCGATCACCAAAAATCATATCGATCACCAAAAGTGATATCGATCACCAAAAATCATATCGATCACCAAAAGTGATATAGATCACCAAAAATCATACATACCAAAGGGGTTGGGCCAAACCTCATATGGTCAGAGCAATACATGTATTTTGATTTGATACATTTCACATAGATGAAAAATAAGCGCTAATGAGAGGGTAAGGGAACCCTCATCATTCTGCTGCATAAAACCCACCTATAGTAAGCAATCTCCCCCTTACCTTATCGATTGAGCTTTCAAGATCTTGATGTTCCTCCCTCTCCAAATCGTTGTCTGTGGATCGTTCCAAAATGGTCTCCCCGGACTCAGATGCGCCGTTTAGCGATATGCTTCAAACCTTCATTTTTCCCCCTCACTGTCAGACTCTTCTTACGATATATATTATATTTAACCCAATTAAATATTAATTATCAAATATTTAATCCCAAACTAAATATTCATTTAATTGATAAATAAAATATAATATATCTTAAATTAAATAATTATTCAATTAAGAATCACACCTTTAATATTAAAATAAATTATTTATTTTATTTTAAAAGAAAAATATATTTAAAACGTAAGGTGTCACCCTATATTTAAATAATTAAATAATTATTATTATAAACCTCCAATAATTATTATCGTTATTCTAAATAATTAAATAAAATATACCGCTCTCAACCAAATACTTTAATAATTATTAAATTACTAAAATACCCTCGAATACTCTAAAACTTCATAAAATGCCCAAAAACACACCAATATCATATAAATAAATTATCAAATAATTCATAAAATGATATAATTAAATAAAAACAATTAAATAAAAATTAGGGGTGTTACAACTCTCCCCCACTTAAAAAGATTTTCGCCCTAAAAAATTACATGGTGAAAACAACTCTGGGTATGATTCCTTCATCATGCTCTCCAGCTCCCAAGTCATGCCACCTCCAACAAGTCCTCACCAAATGACCTTCACTAGAGTTATCTTTTTTCCTGTTAGCTGTTTAACCTCTCGATCCCTGATCCAAACAGGAGCTGCTTTAACAGTCATGTTATCACGAACATGCACACTGTTCATTTGGATTATGCGCGAAGGATCATGAACATACTTCCGAAGTTGGGACACATGGAAAACATCACACAGGTTTGAAAGAGACGGTGGTAAGGCCACACGATAAACAACTGCTCTAATCCTTTGAGTAATCTGATACGTCTAGTAAAGCGAGGAGTGAGCTTCTTAGACTTTGGGACTCTTCCAACACCAGTCACTGGAATGACTCTCAGAAAAATATGATCGCCATCCTGAAATTCAAGATCCTTTCCCTTTTTATTATGGTGACTCTTCTGACTTACTTGGAATTTCTCAGTCGTCTGTTGCATAATTTCTGGTCCAAGTACAACGCTCTCTCCAGAATCATACCAGCATATAGGTCTCCTACATCTTCTGCCATACAACACCTCGAATGGTGCCATCCCAATACTAGGATGGTAGTTGTTATTGTACGTGAACTCTATTAGAGGCAAGTAACTATCTAAGTACCACCATGCTATAGAAAACAAGCCCTCAACAACTCCTCCAAAGACTAGATAGTCCTTTCTGCCGGTTCATCAGTCTGTGGGTGATACACCAAACTCAATCTCAACTTAGTACCCAAAGCATCTTGTAAGCTCCCCCAAAAATATGGATGTAAACCTCGGATCTCTGTCGGAGATGATACTCGATGGAATATTATAATGCTTCACAATCACCTCAATGTAAATCTCTGTCCATAGATATGCTATCCAACTTCCATTTTAGAATATTCAACGGTTGCATCAGTCTAGATGGTCTCTAATGCCCGACTTTAGATTTCTAACAAATTAAGTAGGAATAACTAAATTATGCAATGTCCCTCTTCATTCCTGACCCCCAGAACATTTTCTTCAAATCCTAATACATCTTAGTGGCTCCTGGATGAACACTCAAGTTGCTTCGATGACTCTACTCTAAGATCATCCTCTTAAACTCTAGCACATCATATACATAAACTCTGCCTTGAAACTTCAGAATTCCATTCTCATCAATTTGGAAATCCTTATCGTTTCCTTGACCAACTAATGTTTGTCGATCAACCAAGGCCAAATCCAATCTTTGTTTCTCTTTGATCTCTTCAAGAAAACCAATGGTTAGCTTCAACATGCCCAATTTCACACTATTCGAAGTCACTTCACATACTAAGCTCAAATCTCTAAAGTGTTCAATCTTTCCTAACTCTCTGACCATCATCATCGATATGCATAAAGATTTCATGCTCATATCATTTTCAACCATATTGGCTTTACCAGGACGGTAATTCAAACCAAAGTTGCAGTCCTTCCAAAAATTCTAACCATCTCCTTTGTCTCATGTGAAGCTCCTTCTGATGAAAGAGATAATTCAAACTCTTGTGATCACTAAAAACTTCAAATATGGAACCATATAAGTAGTGCCTCCAAATATTCAGAATAAAAGCAACAACTCCAAATCATGTGTAGGATAATTCTTGTCATGAATCTTTAGTTGTAGAGAAGCATAAGCCACCACCGACCCATTCTGCATAAGCCACCACCTATCCATTCAACATAAGCACTCCACTTAATTCAATCTTAGATACATCACAACTAGAGCTCCCCAAGGTGGTACACTCGACCTGATAAACTTCTTATCAAGTAAATCTTCTAATTTCTTCTTCAATTCAGCTAACTCTGTTGGATACATTCTATAGGATGACATAGATACCGGTATAGTTCCTGGTATCAAATCAATGTTGAATTCCATATCTCCTTCTAGTGGAAGGTCATTAATATCATCTGGAATGTTTGAGATGTCTTGAGATTCTTCTATGGCTGTCACCTTCATAGCAAATCTCTTAGGGAGTGACCTGAGTATTTTCCTTACTAACTTTTCATCTGACATCTTCTCTCCCAGAGCTCCTGAGGCATTGGAAATTTCAAGGATATTCATGTGAAATTCATGAATATTTTCATCTTTTTTCATCCTTAAATTTTCAAACTTGGTAGTGAGCAGCTGCAATCTAAACATTTTCACTTTAGAGGTGCCTTCATGAGTCGTCTTGAGAATGTCCCAAGCATCTTTAGCCACCTTACAGTTGTTTACCAACCTGAAGATATTCTTGTCTACTCCATTGAATATAACATTCAATGCTTTAGAATTTCCAAGGGCTAGATCTTCCTCCACCTTGGACCATTTTTCTTCAGGCTTCTTATTAGTTGTGGCTTCTCCTTCCTTAGTAACTACTGGATGTTCCCAGCCTATTAACACAAGCTTCCATGCCTTATTATCAAGAGATTTTAGGAAAGCTACCATTCGAGGTTTCTAATAGTCATAGTTAGATCCATCCAAAACTGGTGGCCTGTGAACAGATCCTCCATCTCTCTCCATAGTACCAGAAAGTATCGTCCCTTGATCTCACCCAAAACCAGAGCAGGATGCCTGCTCTGATACCAATTGAAATTCTGGTATCAGATATGAGATGTCGAAGGTAATGTCACGACACTAATATCTGAATAATACACATAGGATAAAGATAAAGAATAGTAATGTAAGAGACACAAGCAATTGTTAACCCAATTCGGTGCAACTCACCTACGTCTGGGGGCTACCAAGCAAGGAAGGAAATCCACTAAATAGAATCAGTTCAAAGACTCTCAGTAAACTACACAAGTTATAGTCTTTTTCACCTAGTCTCTACCCGTAGGACTTCTACCTAAGAACTATTAGATATGAGATCCCACTCACTCCCCCTCAATCACACTAGTGATAATAAACAAGAATTACTATGAAAAGAAGACACTCTTCAAAGACACACACTTGATCTTACTTAGCAGCTTCAATCAAGTAGACACACACTCATGCTTAAAATCTTAGAGTGACAAATTACAACTCAAAAATCAGACCAATTCAATCATCTATGGATGAATTGAATGGCTTACAAGTCACACGACCACACAAGACTAAAACCCTTATTCTCTCTCAGTATTTCGCTCTGTATTTCTTGTGTATCAAATCAGGTTTTCCATGTCCTTTTTATAGAAGCATTCAGCTGGGCTTGGACATCATAAAACCCTAAAACTATTTTCCATTCAAATCTTCTTATGACAGTTGATTAGATCTCTCTGGAAAATAAGTTAAATCACGTTGTAATCATTTATTGATTGCATTTGCAATTAACTCATCAATCAAACCTAGATTGCCATTAAAAGCGCAATCACATAACACATAACATTCAGACTGAATGTTCTGTGTACAGATGTCATGACATCGGGTCTGACATCCAGGAACAATCCTACATAATTCCATTTTAAACCTCCAGCAGGTACAAGATATCTTATGTTAAGACATCACATGTAACATCTTATGAACACTCTTTGTTTTACCAAAATTGCTGCCAACACTTAGAACCAACACCTATGAACACTTGTGAGATATTATCATATGAGATATCATCATATAGAATTGAGAAAGGATTTGGGAAAAACCAATTTGACCAAACATTCAGGGATCGATACTTTTTAATAAAACAATTAGAAACCTTCAATTTTATATTATATTATACTGTGATTTAACATCAAAATTCAATTTTATTAACAAATCACCAAAAACCATTTTATCGATCCAAACATCATATCAAAAATCATATCGATCCCCAAAAGTGATATCGATCACCAAAAATCATATCGATCACCAAAATCCATATCGATCACCACAAGTGATATCGATCCCATTGATGGTCTGTATCAATAAATTTTAAAGATATTACCCCTTTCTGAACATAGTCTCTAATGAAGTGATGTTTTATTTCTATGTGCTTAGCTCCGGAATGCAATATAGGATTCTTACTTAAACAAATGGGAGCAGTATTATCACAGAAGATAGGAATGTTACTCTCAAAGATCAGAAGGTCTTTAAGTTGATTTTTCATCCAGAGCATCTGAGTGGTACAGAGTGATGCTGATATATATTTTGCTTCTGCAGTGGACAGGGCTATGGTTGACTGTCTTTTGCTGGCCCATGATATAAGATTATTTCCCAAGAACTGACAGTTCCCAGATGTACTTTTACGTTCAATTTTCCCCCTACATAATCTGCATCACAATAACTAGAGAGCATATACTCTGATGTTTTCCCATACATCAGGCCAAGGTTAGGGGTTCCTTTCAGATACCTAAGGATTCTTTTAAAAGCTGTTAAATGAGATTCCCTGAGATTTGATTGGAACCTGGCATTGAGACATACACTAAACAAAATACAAGGGCGTGTAGCCGTCAGATAGAGAAGAGAGCCTATCATACCACGATAGAGCTTCTGACAAACCTTCTGGCTAGTTTCTTCCTTTTCCAAAATGCAAGTTGGATGCATTGATGTCTTAGCAGGATTGCACTCAACCATTTCGAATTTCTTCAGAATGTATTTTATGTACTTACTTTGGTATACGTAGGTAGCTTCTGAAGCTTGATTGATTTGAATTCCCAAAAAGAATTTTAGTTCTTGCATTAAGCTCATTTCAAATTCTGCCTGCATTAGCTCAAAGAATTCTTGACATATAGAGGGGTTAGCTGAACCAAAAATAAGGTCATCAACATATATCTGGCATATCATGAGATCATTTATAATGTTTTTACAGAAGAGTATAGAGTCAACCTTTCCTCTAATAAATCATGTTCCAGAAGAAAATTACTTAATCTTTCATACCAAGCTCTATGAGCTTGTTTTAGTCCATACAGAGATTTCTTAAGTTTAAAAATGTGTTCTGGAAATTTAGAGTTTTCAAAACCTGGAGGTTGATTGACATATACTTCTTCTGATATATAACCATTAAGGAATGCGCTCTTGACGTCCACTTGATATAGTTTAATGGAATGATTTACAACAAATGAAACAAGTAAGCGAATAGATTCTAACCTGGAGACTGGGGCAAAGGTTTCATTGTAGTCAATGCCTTCTTGTTGAATGTAACCCTGTGCCACCAGTCGTGCTTTATTTCTGACTACTTCTCCTTTTTCATTCAATTTGCTTCTAAACACCCATCCGGTTCCAATAATGCGAGTTCCTTCAGGCTTTGGGACGAGATCCTAGACGTCATTCTTTGAGAATTGATCTAGCACTTCTTTCATAGCCAGAACCCAATCATTATCTTGAAGTTCCTCATCACAAGAAGTAGGTTTGATTAGAGATACTAATCCCAAAGGAGTTTCTTCAGATACTTTGAATGTTGACATAGTTCCGACAGGTTCATCCTTATTTCCCAGAATCAAATCTTCAAAGATATTGGGGCTACTTATTGATCTTTTCTGGATAGTTGAGGCTTCAGTTGCATCTGGACTTTGTTTGTCAGATACTTCTGGTGCTTTAGTCTTTTCGTCAGAGCCTGCAAGAGTGATCTCTAAATCTGCAAGGTTCTCAACTAGCTTTGACTTTTCAGATGTTATTTAGTATTGAGAATAAAACAAGAGCATCCAAAAGGATGGAAATGCGATATGTTCGATTTTCTTCCCTTACACAATTCATAGGGAGTCTTTTCCAGAATGGATCTAATGGAGATTCTATTTTGAATATAACACATTATATTTACTACTTCAGCCCAAAAGTGCTTAGCCATATTTGTTTCATTGATCATGGTTCTGGCCATCTCTTGGAGTGTCCTATTCTTCCTCTCTATAACTCCATTTTGTTGTGGAGTTCTAGGGAAGCAGAAATCATGAGATATTCCATTAGAATCAAATAGTTCCTCAAAAAATTTATTCTAGAATTTGCCACCATGATCACTTCTGACTCTGATGATTTTAGAGTCAAATTCGTTTTGCACTTTGGAACATAAGCTAGTGAATACAGAATGATACTCACTCTTGTGCTTTAGGAATTTTACCCATGTCCAGCGACTAAAATCATCAACTATAACTAGTCTATACTTCTTTCCATTGACTGACCATGTCTTAACAGGACCAAACAGGTCAATGTGAAGAAGTTCCAGAGGCTTAGAGGTGGAAACAATATTTTTCTTTTTAAAAGATGTTTTCGAAAATTTTCCTTTCTGACATGCCTCACAAATAGCTTCTGAAGAATACTTCAGTTTAGGTAGACCTTTGACTAACTCGAGTTTATTTAGCTGAGAGAGTTTTCTCATGTTAATGTGGCCCAAGCGTCTATTGTAACACCCTAAACCCCAATATAATTTATTTATAAAAGAAACTACTTTCTAGGATGTTACTTCATCACAAAAACTCAATAAGTAACGTGTATTTATTAAAAAACACAGCGGAAGTATAGATAAACATGTAATGGTCTGAACAAATCATCTCCAAAAATAAAATCTATAAGAGAAATAAAATCCAATACATAAGAAAACACAACCGCCCAAAATCCCAGTGTTACAATTCAGAGCATTTTATTCGACTAAATGGAAAAATAGTATAGTAAAATGCTGAGAGGCATCATGCCGTCTCACAGTACTCACGATCCTATCACTCCTATTGATCACCTGTCCCCAAGTCGTATAGACAACATCAAACAAAGACAAAAGGGGTGAGAATACATTTACATGTAATAACGATGAAGTTTTAGCAACAAAATGACATTAAAGAAACACAACAATCATACATAAATGGTATATATCAATCAAATATAATCCCAAACACATATCACAACAAAATGCAATGCTATGACCCACCAACCCCATCACCTATATGCATGCGGTACCAAAAATATATTGTGGAATCAGAGGAATGTTATTGATCTTATTCCACTAGTCCCTGGTCCTTCCCACCCAGACCAACGATCCCAGCCAATGGATCTGAGACTCGCCCCTGGTCTTTTCCACCAAGACCAACGATCCCCACCAATGGATCTGAGGCCACCAAAATGGACCGAAGTCCCACCTAAACTCCAAAATACATGAATGCATGGTAATATGAATCATGAATATGCATTTCATGGACAAACATAATAATTCACCAAAATCATGTATAATAATTCTTATAAACACCAAAATCTTCCCAAAGGATATCTCAAAAATAGGTTCCATTCACGAACCACAAATTATCCAATAAGGATCACCCAAATTCAAATCAGCTAAATTCTGTTTATAAAACAATATATTCACTTTTCTTACACCCAAAGTTATTTAGCTAATTATATTCCTAAAAGTGAGTTAAATATACTAATATTTTTATAATATTTTATAAAAGGTATATTTAATTATTTTAGGACTATTTTATCACCATTTTAAATTTAAAAAAATCAATTGGATGGTCTTCAAACTCAAAATCACAAAAGCAACAAAGTTACAAACATGCCCCTTAGCCGCTGCCGGTCAGCCGTCACCTGATTCGCCGCCGCCAGTTCATCGTCGCCACCCGATCCGTCGTTGCATCCCGATTTCGCTGCCGTCAGTGGCGGATTAGAAATATTTAATGTGGGGACAAAAGTATAACTTATAATTATTATTATTTGTTTTTAAAAAAATTATTTTAATATTATCATTATTATTATTATTATTATTATTATTAGAGATATTAGAATATAATTTTTAAGATATAAAAATTATATAATAAATAAACATAACATTTTAAGGACTAAATTTTTATCTCTTTTCTTTTTTTAAATAAAAAAAATACTCTTTACTCTAAGTATGCTCAGTTCTGGGAAAATAAGTCATTTGGGAAAAAATAGACTTATTTGTCCTTTTGAGAAAAATACAGTTTTCTGAACTTTATGATAAAGAGTTTTTCATTATCAATACAATACATCAAAATCTGTGAAATTATATAACTTTGATTATCAGGATCCATTCCTCAAGGGGTGATGAAATTGGTCTTTTCCATATCATCAGGATCCATCTTGATCTGATTGTAGCCTGAGAATCCATCCATAAAGGAGAAGACAACAAATTTAGCAGTGTTGTCCACCAGAGTGTCAATGTGTGGTAGAGGGAAGTCGTCCTTTGGACTAACTTTGTTCAAATCCCTATAATCGACACACATCCTAACCTTGTCGTCCTTTTTGGGTATAAGTACAATATTGGCTACCCATTGAGGATACTTTGAAACTGCTAGGAAACTAGCATCAAATTGTCTTTTGACCTCTTCACGAATCTTCAAAGCCATGTCCGGTCTTGTTCTTTGGAATTTATGCTTCACTGGTGGGCATTCTGGTTGATGTGGTAGCTTGTGCACAACAATATCAGTGTCTAGACCTGGCATATCCTGGTATGACCATGCGAACACATCTGCGAACTCTTGCAACAACATGAGCAATCTTTCTTTGATGCTTACCCCAAGCGTGGTTCCAATCTTGACCTCTTTATTTTCTTCCTCTATGCCAAGGTTGATTATCTCCACCGGCTCTTAATGTGGCTGGAGGGTTTTGGACCCATGCTCGAGCAGCCTTGCCAATTCATCGGGGATATCATAATCTTCCTCGCCCTCTTCTTCCGATTGGTAGATAGGGAGCTCGAAGTTATGAGAGGGAGCAGATTCATTGGATTCAACAGGTTTATTGATTATTCTGCATGTTTTTGAATGATTGCTTTTTTTATTAAAAGTGGAAAAACAATGCAAAAGGAAAATGTTTTTTTTTGTAGTTTTTGAAGAGATTGCCATTTTCTGAAAAGAAAACAATAAAATGAACAACAAGAATTTAACAAAATGCCTTTTATTCACATGATGATGTTGAGAATTAAAAGATACCCTACAACATGATCTGTTATTCTTGGGCATAACTAACGATTTAGAAACCAAAAGAAAACAACAATTACTTTGATATAGGAATGACTTCAGGAATCTCAATTGCTTACCAGTTGGTCAAATATGCTTCACACTGATACACCAAAGTTGTTATGTCTTCATCTTTAGTGTCTTCTTCAACTGCGTTGACTTGATCTCCATAGGCATAGCCTGCATTGAGGAATACTTCTTGCATTCTTTGCATACGATCCTTTGTAGGGACTGGGGCTCCTTCTTTAGTGGATGACTTGTACCCCAAACTGAAATGGTCTTTCTTCATGCTGATGTCAATAACTTGTCCCCAACCTTCAGGACTCTCATTCTCAATATTTGTCTTTCTACTTTTCACAGATGCAAATGAAGAGATGACTTTCTCCATAGATTCCTTCACTTCCACAAAAGTGGCATTGGCTATCTCCAGAGCTTGGAAAGAAGTTTCCCAGGCATCTTCACCAGCCTCGATGTAACGAAAGGAGGAGAGGTGACTAACCATGAGATGATTACAAGCTAGCTATTGATCACAAACTTCATTTTCTGATGCAAAGTGGAGGTTACTACCCCATCGGCATGTATCCAAGGTCTCCCCAATAGGCAACTGTAGGCAGGATTGATATCCATGATCTCGAAATTTATGTTAAATACATATGGACCAATCAGAATTGGTAACTGCACTTCACTAATCACAGTCCTTCGGGACCCATCAAATTCTTTGACAATCAGTGCACTAGGCCTCATTTCTGATCCTTGAAAAGCTAATTTGGCAAGTGTATTCTTCGTTAGATCATTAAGGGAGGACCCTGTATCCACTAAAACTCTTTCTATAGTATCCTCTTGGCACTTCATTGACACATGCAAGGCGTGATTGTGATTTTGTCCTTCCTTTGGCAACTCTCCACAATTGAAACTCAGGGTGTTGTAAGTTGTGATATTGGCGGCCACTCCATCAAACTGGCCAACCGTTATATCTTGAGTGACGTGGGCTTGCCCTAGCACTTTCAATAATGCATTCCTATGAGCTGGGGAACACATAAGCAAGGACAAAATGGAAATTTTTGATGGCGTCTGGTGCAGCTGATTAACTACTTTGTAATCACTCTTTTTAATGATCTTCAACAATTCAACATCTTCATTGGATTGAATTATATTTTGCTCCCTAACAGGGACTGCAACTATAGTTTCTTTGGTTGTTGCTTGAGATGCCCCATTAAACTGGGGAGTGTAAATCCGCCCACTGCGAGTCATTTGGCTTGTCCCTGCGATGTTTTTGACATCCGTACCATCAACCTTCAAACATTTCTCTTGTCTAACCTCTTTAGACTCTTTGTTAATGACATTTATATCATATTTCCACTATACTGCCTTAGTACTTTCGTATGGGAAAGAACTAGCCATGCAGATAACCACGGGTGATGGGTGATTTACTGCCTGAACAATATCTTTTCTTCTATAGGTTATCTCAACTGACTCTGGTAAATTGAAAAATGGCTCAATTACAGTTACTTCATCTCTTCTCACGAGGCTACTAACTTGTAACACTCCTTGGTTCATCAAGTCTTGGACATATTTTCGTACCATCTCACATCCTCCTGGATGAATGGCACATTCTTCACAATCTTTATGACAAGCACTAACTAAACCAGCTTCTACTAGTCTCTCATAGAACGCTAGCAACGGAGTCTTGATATTTGCAACATCTTTGATCACATCACCATCAAATGCTTCTTCAATTGCATTAACATTTTCATGTGCTGACAAAGGATTACTCTTGACATTAGGCCCCAAGTCTCTGAATGAAAGAATCTTCTTTTCCACCAATTCTCGCACTGTATTCTTCAAAGCATAACATCCTTCTAAATCATACCAAGGTGCACTCTCATGGAAAGGGCAATGTGCATTTAGGTTATACCATGGAGGCAAAGGATCAGGAGGTGGACCCAAAGGTCTAGGAACCACTAACCCCTTTTGCAATAAAGAAGGATATAACTCAGTATATGTCATCGGAATCAGACTGAAGGGAGGTGTAACACCTTGTCTTATATTCTGAGAATGTGCATTCTGACGCAGAGCTTGAGCTTTTGGTTGCTGATATGTTGGGGCTGCAGGCGCTTGTTGATATGCAGGAACAACCTGTAAGACCCCAATTTTGGGATCATACCTTGGCATCCTCCTTACCCCTATTTCATTAGGTTAGTTTTGGGAGAGATCACCAAGCACTATGTGATTGTATCATACTTGTATATCATCATTTTACTAACCAAAATACCAAAAATATGTCTTTGCATTTGCCTAACTCTTTTGTAGGTAGGGCATGATCACCATTGATCTATCAAGTTCATATCTACGGTTTGAGACCCTCATGAACAAAGAGCACAACCATGGATCGATACAAGAATGGTTATAAGCATCATATATGAGTTCCACTGATCCCTACACGTTATATTGATCAAGCATTCTTTAAGAGTTTGGGGGTGATTTGCCCTAGAAACCCTAGTTTGACTCGGTATCTTAAGTAACTTCTCCAACAAGCTATCTCACCAATTGATCAAATTTCTCAAGGGACACTTCAAAATTTATCATCTTCTGCATATATGATCTACCATGAGCCTATAAAGTCAAGATAATTGAAAGATTAGCAAGTTGGTTGATGGTGGTTGGCCAGATGAATTCATCTGATCAAAACTGGGTCTCCCTAGACCCTATCTCCTACAATTTTAACCATATTGAAATTCTGGTATAGTTAGAGTTCAGATGTTCTACACGAATTCATGACATCTGATCCAACATTGTTCCTAATACAACAAGACAGTTAGGAAAAATAAAACCCAGTACTCATATGCACACAGTCCCAGATGTCACGACATCTGCTAATCTACCACCATGGACAGAAGAACATCCAGTTTTGTCCATCTAGTACAAATACATAGTAGAGATCAAACATAGCCCTTTTGTTTATTGATCCTGCCCAGTTATCAGCATGATGTCTCAACATTGATTTGAACATCACCTGTTCCAACATTACAGAAGGATGAACTCTAACAGACCAACCAGTCTATCAGTAACAGCAGTCAATAATGAATGTCATAACATTCTGTTTTGCAATCAGACTGTAGGCTATGTGTTAGGTCTGTTATTCCCTTCATAAACAGACTAAAACCAGACAGAGTTATAACATACAGAATATAGTGTGCAGAAGGTAAAAACACAAGTAATTGTTATCCCAATTCGGTACAACATTACCTACTCTGTGGGCATACCAGGCCAGGAAGAAGATCCACTATTAGCAGTATTAATTCAGAGTTAAACTCCCCCGTTTACAACTCCTCACTTAATCCCTACCCAATGCAATCTATACCTAGGCACTCCTAGATAGAAACCTCCAGTTTCCATTCCTATCACTACAATTACCATGTAATGCTTAGATAACTTGAATATGCTTCACAACTTCGTTCAAGAACATAACCACTCTTGCCTACAGGCTTTGAGTTACAAATAATCTCATGCTTTCAAGCACTGAGAAACACCTGGTAACCTTCCCACAGGTTGGGAGGTTTACCTCTCACACGCACCCCTAATTTTTACATTGTTTGAGGCTTACAAAACCTAGGTTACAATCTGCTATTTATAACCTAACCACCCAACTGGATTTGGGCCTTCAGAAATCGCAGCAAATCTTTCCTTTGCTGTTACAGAGCTGGCAGAATTCTTCTGCTACAATCAAGGTCTTTAATCTTTTATTTCCTAAAAGATCTCCATATTTGGGAACTGTATATTCACCAAATATATTCACCAAATCTTCTGATTGAATCTTCAAGATCTCCACACAGGAGTTAGGATATTCACCAGATCTCCTAATTAATCACAAACCAAACCAGAATTAACTGATTCAGTTTTATACACATGTGAGATGTCACAGTCCCGATGTCGTGACATCTTCCATGACATGTTGGTCCAGATGTTGAACTTCTTCAACCCAACATATTAAAACAACAAAGGTGATTACATTATTTGTTTTACAAAATTAATGCCAATCTTAAGGTACTAACACATATGAAAATGATTAAAGGAGAAAACCTACTCTAAATGACATTCTAAACAACTTTCATGTTGATACCTAGAGCTAGTTTTTCTTGGAAAATCATTTTCTATGTTGAAACATTATAGGTCATTTTGTCTAAACCCTAATTTGAAAGTCAACTTCCCAAGGCCATAACTTGCTCAATTTTTATGAGATGGAATACTTCCAAGTTTTACAATCAAATTAAAGATGTATACTTCAACTTTGATGTTTGGAGTGAGAACTAATTCAACTTTTATGAGCATGTGATATGAGGTTACATTATAGGTCATTTTTGACCTATACCATTAATCATGTGATTTTTCCAACCTTCAAAAATGCATAACTCTATCATTTAAAATCCAAACGACATGAAATTTGTGACCATTTTGAAGGTTTTTTAAAGAGATACAACTTTAATTAATACACTTTTCTCATTTGAAGCTCACATAAAAATTTAAGCAAGGTGGAATATTGAGACATATGGCTTGACACTTAGAAAAATTTTGATATGTCAAAAATTTCCAAACATCCACCTTAAACTTCTTCATGTTCCAAGCTCCAAATGAAAAAGTGTTGAACATGAAAGTTGTTCCTCTTGATCTCACCATTCCAAAGAACTCAAATTCATCCAATTTGGACAAGGAATGCATAAGCTGCGCATAGCTTGAACATGGTATCTTCATTTGGCAACGATCAAACTTCAAATCTTCAAACACACTTGCCTTGTAATCCAAGTTGGTTTCAGACTCTCTCACACTCATTTATGGACCTAAGGCAATGATTTCATGGACCTGTATGCGCCCATGAACCCATGCATCATCAATGTCCAATTTTGGAAAGTGATTTCAAGTGTGCAAGTATCAATGGTTTCAGCTATAAATAAAGCCTCATATGCTCAACTTTTCGTACAGATTCACGCCAGCTTTGATCCTAAACCTCTAACCCTCTTATTCCAAAGGATAATCCTGAGAATTTCACTTTAAATTGAGTTTGAATTTCAACTGTTTTGAAATTCAAAACTTCAGGGATTCAAGACCTCTTGTGTATTCAATTCTTCTTCTACAAGCATTTGGAGTGAGATCAAGCACGAGCCAAGGCAAGATCAATTGAATCTAGACCTACATTGACGGTATTTTCCAGAAATTTTAATCTCTTCGATTCTCTCTAAATCTTGCTCAATACTATTGATTCTTTGGTTGTCTGAAGTCCTACCAATGTAGGCAAGAAGATTGAGTTGCTTTAAGGCCAAATCGAAGCACCTCAATTCATGTACCTCAAATTTCAACTCCATGTATCTCTCAATATACCTGGAGTTAAGATAAATTGAGGTCAGATTCGTGCTCAGTGCCATTTTTACTTTGAAATCATGTCCTTCTTTTTAATTTTGGTGATGGTTATGACTGAACCAGTCCGGCAGGGTCGCCGGAGAAGACGACCGGCCTTTGGACGCTGGTGTTCATATGGATGGTTCTGAGCCATAGGATCCTTTTAAAATGAAATAATCTCGTGTGTTGGTTTTAATTACCAAGTTTATGGCACGCTGACTAGGGCATATCGTGGATTGCGCGCTTGTGGCCACTTGATCTGCCACCTCAATTAATGAGGGAGATCAAGTGGTCCACGTTTTTTCTGTTATTTTAATTTTCATATTTATTGCTTTATTTTCATTAATTCATATTAATTTTAATATTGATCCAAAAAATATGGGAGTTTCATCAAAAAATTTCAAAAAATGTCCTCTTTCATATTCTGAATTAAAATTATTTTTTGGATTATTATTAATATTTTCCATGATTTAATTGATTTTTCATTTGTTTATAATTATTTAAAAATACTTTTAAATGTCCAAAAATTATGAATTTTTTTCTCCAAGGTCCTTTGACCTATGATAAATCTCATGGCCATTTCTTTGGTGTTTTGATAAGGTTTTAGGAATTGGATAAACCATATTTAATTTAAATGTCTTATTTTAGTATTTTTAATTTGAATAAATGCCAAATAATTTTGTTTACCAATTGTGATGACTTGTTTTTGTTTGACTATTGTTGTTAGGCCTTGGTCAAAGTTGATTTGACTTTGTTGAGTTAATATCATTGGATTTAGGGGATTGATGGAATGTACATTCCATCTCCCAAAATGAATGGATGATATTTATTTGGTAAAAGTCCTCCTTTGACGAATTTGTGTTTTGATCCATTCCGCTCCCACTTCATCTTATTCCCCTTCTTCATTCATTCATTCCATTTGGCATATGATACCTCAAATCCTAAGGCTAGTTGATTGAAAAATTGACATGAGTATGGATGAGATTAGGCCACACCTTTTGCATATTATCTTTTGTGTGTGGTATGTTTCATGAGCATAGTTCATAATACTATGTCTCTAACATGCATTAACACCAAAATTCTATTTCCCGACCTCAAATAGTTGTGACTTCTACATAAGTCCAATTACAATTGCTTAACATAGCGCTAAATTTGTGATTAAAAGGCATAAGCATTCTAGTTAGTGAGATTGTAAGTCTCCCCTTTTTCATGGTATTATGTGGAAACTTGGCATTTTTTCCTTCCTTTGGAAGATGTCTTGGTTCAAGGATCCATGCTTGTGATAAGTGGGTTGAGTGTTCGCCATTTACTTTAATGCAATTTACTTTTATCATTTTATTTCATTTTCCATTATTCATATCATTTTAATTGTTTATGTAATGCAATTTTCACTTTGTCCATTTGGACCATATTGTGTGGTATATTTTGTTTGTGTATACTTTGCTTGATTGTGTGGTCTTTGACCATTAATGTACATAATAACAACAAAAACCCTAAAAGACTTTAGAGTGGACTGTTGACTTGATCTTGGACAAATGGACTTAGAACTTAGGCAACATTCCTATGCTAAAGGACTTGGCAAATGCCAACTTATTGAGAAACCAAGTGCTTGCAATTTGAAACTTCATCTGACACATCATTCAAGATCTCTCTAAGTTAATCTACAACATGATCATTGTGAAGCTGTTATTTTGAACCTGTGACTTGTGAAATTCATCTGTTACATGGGTTACCTTGAAGAAGATCATGGAATGGATAAGCTTGGATGTGACCATCTTTATTTGATGCATTTCTCTTCAAGATAATATAATTGTGCATTTGTGTGTTGCTTGATTCTAAAAAGTCCAAAGAGAATTCTGGGTTTCTATTGACATTCTTGTCTATTGGATTACTACCCATTTGGTCAGATCTTTTCAACTCTTAAATTTTAATTTTGTACATAGGATAGTCTCTTCATCTTCTCCCCACTTCTTTAATTTCAAAATCTCTCCATCTCTTTTTCAAAACCTTCTTTGATTAAACTTATTTTGTTCTAAACTATGACCACTTTTGCAAAAAATATAGAAACTTTGGCCTTATGCCATTGCATTTTCAAACTTCTTTTCCTAAATCAAACTTGTAAATAAATTTAACTATACTTGACTTAAACTTTCAAAAAGCCAAAAAGAACTAACTCATTCAAACCATTTTTATGCCTTTGTGCCTTTCAAACTTAATTTTTGTTAAAAGCAATGCATCCACTTTGATTTTTGTATCACGAACTACGAGGTTTTGATCCCTCATTATTATGTTTGTACGTAGGCACAAGTCTGAAGGTCTTGTCAAACACAAAAGTATAATTAATGAATTCTTTTCTCATCCCCCCATTCTATTTGTTTGTAAACATCACTTTATACCAAGTACATATGCATACAAAAAGGGCTCTCTAGGAGTACCTAGGACACTTTGGGTTCTAACACCTTCCCTCTGTATAACCAACCCCCTTACCTGTAATCTTTGACTTTTTATTAGTTTTGATTTGAATACTTCTTACGTTTTGGGTTTTGTTCGTACTTTTTCCCCTTTCCCTTAGAAACAATAAAAGCGCGGTGGCGACTCTTGTTATTTGATCTCTAGCTTATCCATAGGTTGATGATCATGAATTTACCGCTACAGAAATTAAGTGGCGACTCTGCTGGAGAGTAGTCTATAGTGGGTTTAGCCTACTTTTGTGTGTGAATATATTTGTATATATGTGATGTTTGTATATATGTATGTGTGATATAATCTGCTTGTTGTGCTTGGTGACCTCTGAGTGGTGAGATAAGTTCTAACTCGAACTTGAGTGCAATTAAGATATGAGGATGGTATAGTCATGTTCGACTTGTGTGGAGTAGTCCTTAACAACTTGGGCTGAGATCCATCTGCTCAGTGGAGACTCTTTTGGATTTGGAAATGTCACACAAGTATTTATGGTTAGGCATTGCTATCTCTAATTGGGTCCGAGAAGCTGAGGAACTTAGAACATTTAACCCCTCTTGGCCTATTTAGGATGTAGTGCGGAAACTGTTCAAGTATAGACTTGATAACAACTGTTACGCAATACTACACTCAGACGAGTTTCTCTTAAGAATATTATGGGTCGATGAGTCAGTCATCTTAACCTGTAATATTCTATAGATGGAATTAAGACTCTGGGAACTTTTTAGAACATGATCTACAGGTTTTTATCCTTAGTTCACTCCTTTGGGATGGTTCTTACCGAAACTCCATGCTCGTGACTTGCAACAAACCCTTGATTCTGGGTTGATCCAATCAAGTCTTGTCAATATCAATAGAACATGGGTGTTGATAAGGTGTAAACCATAATCCACCAAAATGGATGATTGATCTTGACAATGACCTGATTCATCCCTTGACCTTTGCTTGCCTTGTGTGTGATCCCTTATTTGTGATTGTTGCATTCATGCATTCATGCGCATCATAACATTCATCACACGAAAATTTCAAGGAACTAAGGTGTCATTTGCAAATATTTTCAGACTATGGATTATGGACGAAGGAACACTAAGAAGTACAGTTTCATATGTCCCGACTTAAGAGAGTTAAGGAAGCTAGCATCTTTTGTATTAGATCCTTCAGACTTCAAACAACGTCATGGGAAGCTTCTGTCCATCTTGTCTGCTAATGTGGTTGAAGGACTCTTGAGTGTATTGGTGCAGTTCTATGATCCTCTCTACCACTGTTTCATTTTCCCAGAATTTTAGCTTGTGCCTACATTGGAGGAATATTCTCATCTTTTGGGGATACCTGCTTCTAGTAGAGTGCCTTTTAGTGGATTGGAGGAGATTCCCCAATCTAATCTTATTGCTGAAGCTCTTCACTTGAAGAAGTCTGAGATAGAGACTCATTGGGTGAAGAAAGGAGGATTGTTTGGGTTGCCATCTGATTTCCTCATAAAGGAAGCTACTACTTTTACTCAAGCTGGTAGTGTGGATGCTTTTGAAGCTATCTTTGTGTTTCTCATTTATGGATTAGTTTTGTTCCCTAACATTAACGGTTTTGTTGATGTTAACGCCATTAGACTTTTCTTGATTGGGAATCCTGTGCCTACTCTGTTGGGTGATATGTATTTCTCTTTGCATCTAAAGAATTCTAAAGGTGATGGAACGATTGTCTGTTGTATTCATCTTCTATACAAGTGGTTTATTTCACACTTTCCTCAGACACCTGCTTTTGTGGAGAACAAACAATGTCTAAGGTGGTCTCAGAGACTAATGTCTCTCACTAATGATGATATAGTTTGGTATGACCCATCTTTAAGCAGTTTGGAGATTATTGATAGTTGTGGTGAATTCTCTAATGTGCCTCTCATTGGTACACAAGGAGGAATTAACTACAACCATGCTTTGGCTCATCGTCAACTTGGGTTCTATAAGACTCCAATTTTGACCCTAAGATCCCTCATGCAATTTCATCATAAGCATTAGCTTTGGGATTGTAACACCTCAAAATTTGCCCTCCTCTCTTGGGACTAGCTTAACATATTGCATTTCATTTTGTAGGACATTAGGCATTACATCTTTGCATATCATGTGGAAACATTGAGCAAGTCCTCCTCCTAAGTCTTTATCAGAAGATAGAGAGGTTAAAAGATTTAAGCTTAAGGGTTTCATGAATTGATCACCAATCATCTGAGGGTTTGTGCTTCAATTAGGGTTTCTTGGTTTCTCAAGGAGATTGGGTATTATTTTGATTGAAATGGTACATCACCATCATCATGGTCTTATCATCACCATGAGGTTCCTTGTGCCTGATCAGTTCCTTGGGATTAGGGTTTTGACCTCTGGTCAACCCTAATCAGTTGTATTATGCCTATCAGGGTTTTGCAAGGAGATGGGATCTTTCATGGAGATGGGGGTCATTATATGGTTTTTTGGAGCTTTTGTAAGCTAGGGTTTCATTTTGGAGCCATTTCATCAGGAGATTGAGGCTCAGATTCATCTGTGCATGACCAAGTCATCTATCAGTCAACAAAAGTCAACCAAAAGTCAATTGTTGGATTTGGAGGTGGGAAGTGGTTAGAAATACTTCATTCATGTTCAAACAAGTCTCATTTGACATTTCAAACATCAACATTGAAGAAAATAAGTTCAGGACAAAACTTTCCCAAAATAGAAAGTGACTTGTAATTCAAAATTGCCAAAAATGGAAAGGTTTTCTCCTCAAGATTACATCATCAAGAATGCTTCAAATGAAATTTTGTTGAACATGAAAGTTGTATATCTTGTTCTCCCATTTCCAAAAAGTCTAAGATCATGATTTCTCATGTATGGTTGAAGAGATATGGTCAAATCTTGGTCAAATGAACATGGAACTTCAAAGGGGCATAACTTTCAAATCATAAGTCCAAATCATGTGGCTCTTTTTGCAACATTCTTGTTTCAACCTCTAGTTTCCAAATTTGGCATTACATGGCATGCATTGCATTCACATAAATATTTGGAAATTCAATTGATTTTTGGAGGGAAAAATGAAATTTAAAATTTGTGCATTATTTGAACATTACACCATTTCCATTGGCTCCAAAACAGATTTTTGAGGGAAATTAAGTGGAAATTCGTGCACTATTCACCATGCATTCCATGCATAGGGTGAAAATCCAAATTTTGCATTTGCACCTAAAATTGCTAATTCCAATTACCATTTGTTTAAGTGTGGTTAGAGAGTGATTAGTAGAGCATATATATACTCTAATCATAACAGAATTTCAAGAGGTTAATCACTTTTTCACCATTTTTGGATCTTGAAACTTTTTCCCTCCAAAATTTTCTCTCAATCAAAACTTGAAAATTCTCCACATAGCGTAGCATTTTTCTTCCATATTCTGGTTTATTGAGTGTAGTGGTTGAAGAATCAAGCATTGGATCATTGAATTCGAGCAAAAATCAAGCACACTCCAAGCAAATTCATGAAGATGGAAGTGGAAAATTAATCAAGATCTAAGCCATTATAAGCTCCAATTTCGTCATAAAGCTTCAAGTCATCAATATAGGAGTGGATCTGGACACTTTAGGAACTTGAATCGCTGGTTTTATGGTTCTGCTCTTCAAGAGGTAAAAATTCGAGTCTCTTAATTCTTCAATCCATTGCCATGTTTAGGTAGAGCTTTTCACGCTGATTAATCTGATGTAAAATTCGTGTGAAATGGATGAGAAATGAATGAGTTATGCTTGATTAAAGTGTGACATGTCGAAATGTTTTTGCTCGTTTCTCTTTGATCTTGATGAATTAGGATTAGATGTTAATTGATCTGTAATCTCCATTGGAAGAGCTTTCTGTTGATATATTTTTTTGGCGAAATTCTAGAAATTTTCTGAACGCATGCACTGTAGCTCCGCCGTCTTCGCGAAGAAGATGGTGGAAACCACCACTGGTCATACGCGTATCACTGTGCACCATACGCGTATCACTGTGCGCCATACGCCTATCACTGTGCACCATACGCGTATCACTGGGCACAAGGAGCGCCATACGCGTATCACTGTGCGCCATACGCGTATCACCTGCAGCATATTTTCAAACTTAAATCCATTTAATCTTTCCCTCCAATTTCCATATGCATTGTCCATTTTATTTTAATGTTGTTTTCCGAATTTCAAAAATTCATATTAAATTGAAAATTGATCCAAAAAATACCTGGTTTTTTGCTATTTGTTCCTTGTTCCATCTAGTTTTTTATCATCATAATTTCCAAATTTTTGCGTTGCTGGATTTTGTTTGGTGCTAGGTTATGTGATCATGTATGCTTATTTGACCTTGCCTTGCTTATCTCCTGGTGAAATGCTTGTTTCTTATCCAATGAATGTGAAATTTTGCATGCTAATTCTAGACACATTGCTGGACATTTTGGCTTTGGTTTGACATTTTTTCCATGCTCCGTTGTTGTTTTATGCTTGTGTTTGCATGGTGTGACAGTTTGTGTCACACTTTTGATTGTTCAGCTTATGTGATGTGTTTGCCATGCCAATTGATCTCCAAATGTCCTGATTTTTTGTGTGATGCATTTTCTAGATGTTGAGAATGAGCATGAATGTTCTTGGAATTTTTGGAATCATTTCTGGATTTAATTGAGGTTTTTCATTCTGGTTGGTCACTTTTGAGCTTTAAAATTGCCTTGAACTTCAATTGGTCATGAAATGGATGTGGTGATTGATATTGATATGGGACTTTTTGGATGATGTTCTTAATTGATTGAAGTTGATTCATGAGAAATTTCATGTTCTGTTTTGAATTTTTTCTCCATCTTTGACCCTAGGCTTTGACCTAGTGGTTTGCTTCTCATGTTTGAGCTTTGATTTCAGGTTGAGCATTCAAGTTCCATAGTTGTTGATACTCTACCACTTGAGCATTTGATGCTTGCTTTTGACTATTAACATTGTGTGTTTTGTAGGGTTGATTAACTCATTTGAGTTTGACTTGTCGGCTTATGCCTTTGCTCATTGGGTTTGACTATTGATATTCATGTTGTTTGTTTGTCTGTACAGTTTAACTGATTTGTCTGATGTTTTCACAGGTACATTAGTTGCTTAAGTTCATTTTGAACTTGCTTTTGCTTGGTTGCTTAACCACATAGGTATAACTCTCTGACTTCATGTAGTCTGGAAGACCTGTCTTGTTATGTGGGCAGGCACCTGTCTGAAGTCCTCCTTAAGAGGCAATGCTTGTGTTTGTTTACTGTTGTGCCAAGCAGGAAAAGACCTTTGATAAGGCAAATGGCAGATATAAGAGATGTGCGATCCATCTCCTGCTATTTTGTGTGTCATCCACTTTGCTCACACCTTGTGTTGATGCATTGTCCCAAGATCTTTGTTGAGTCAGTCATATGTGGAGAAGAGTTCCAACTTTCTGAACTCCCACTTTCATTTGTCTGAAGCTCTCCCAGGCCAGGGATAAGAGCTGTGAGGTCTTACCCTCACTTCCTATTTCATCTGCTTCACCCTAACTCTCAATGTTAGGGTTAAAAGCTAACTACACCCGATTCCAGTTGGCTTGTGTTTCACAGCCTAACCTTGTGTGAGCCCACTTTGTTTGTATATAGTGTGTGCTAATTGTGTGTATGTTTGCTTTGCCTGAGCTGTTTAGGATAGCTTGCTTCCTGTGCAAGTTAGGTAGAAACCTCATCCTAGGACCATTGTGGATTACATGATAACTATGAGGCTCGAGTCAGTCTCCCTTTTAGTTTGTCATTTCCCAGTCTCTGGTTAGGAGAAAGTTTCTCCCCTGTTAAGGGGAACTACGTTGCCCTGATCCTCATACCAGATGAGGTATGTAGGCAGGAGGTCGTACGAGATCTCTCCGGGCACCCTTTTTCTTTTTGTGTGTGTTTGCTTGACAGTTATTAGGCTCGAGTTCCCGACTCCCTATTAACTTGTTTGGTTGTTATCCTTCTCTTGTGTGTTAGGATATGGATGTAAGACCAGCGATTGGCTGTCCGTATCCTATTGGTGTTTGTTTGTGTGGAGTCTGACGTAAGTCCAGCGATTGGCAGTTGGTTTCCAGTGTGTGTTTGTTGGTTCGGAGTCTGATGTAAATCCAGCAATTGGCATTCGGTTTCCATGTTTGCCGGTTTGTGTGGAGTCTGACGTAAGTCCAGCGATTGGCAGTCGGTTTCCTGCGTGTGTTTGTTTGGCGTGCGTGAGCCGAACTACGGTAGCTCTGATTCTCATTCCAGATGAGATACGTAGGCATAGGATGCGATATCCTAGCGAGCCCTTTCCCCTCTTTTCCCATCTGTGTTGTTTCAGTGTGTGTGTGTGATGTTTGTGAGCATTTTTAGCAACCTTTTTCTTTCCTTTTGAGCGTGGATCCCGTCGAGTACGACGGATGCGTAGGGGTGCTAATACCTTCCCTTCGCATAACCGACTCCCAATCCCATCTCTCCTTGGTCGCGAGACCATGTCTTTTCCAGGTTTACTTTGAGCGTTTCCTTTCCCTCTTTTAGGATAAATAACGCACGGTGGCGGCTCTGTTTGTTTTTGTTTTAGCCCGCCGGTTGTTTTTCGCGGATGCGACAGCTGGCGACTCTGCTGGGGAAAACAGAAGTTGACCTCTTGTTGGTCCATCTTCCCTAAGCGAGTCTCTCCTAGCGCTCTCTAGGATAGTTTAGGTTGCTTGTATTGCTCTATTTATTGCATTTATGATTATTATGTTGTGTATATATTTGCATAAATATTTGCATGCATCATACTATCATTTTGCTGTCCTCTGTACAGATGGTTCCTCTGATATGGGGTGGGTGTTCTGAGTGGGGCTAAAACCCAGGCCCGAGTATACTCCTAGGATTAGTGTGGTCTCACGTTCCTCACATGTTGGTTGGGCATGTTGTTGCGACGTGACATACCACAAGCCGAACGAGGTTCATCTGAGAGAGCTCTTCCATTGTGGAGTATTCCACTCTGGTTGGGTTACCTCTTTTGAGCTATTGACTTCGGTGACCGATCTTTCCCGGATCTTTGGTTTAGATGATCTTACGAGAGCTGCAACGGCACACCCGAAAGGGCAAACCCGTTGAGTATCTTTGCCCGATTGTCGAGACCATTATCCGCCTTAGGATAACCTGATTAGAATTTACCTGTGAGGGGAGGGTTGATTCTTACAGATGCATGTTCTGATGGTGACTTTGATGGTGACTAATGGTTCAGTTGTTGATCAGAGTTCTATTTATAAGTCGGATTTATGGATTTATTTCCGAGACGCCGGAGTTCTGTCCGCGTTATTTATCAGTGGGGATCCGTTTATTTCAGGATTCCCCGGACTGGTTCAGAGGGTCTTATGGTTATCTGTTCAGAGAATCTCTGGTGGTGATGATGATGGTGTATCCTTCAGTTCCGTTTATTTCGGAACCCTTGAGTTGTACTTATGGTTGCTCAGTACTTCAGATGGTTGTGATCAATTCAGAGGCCGTAACTTAGTGCAGTAAATGTTCAGATGACTTGGAGGATGGCACAGTGCATTGCATTGACGCATCAGCATCATCCATATGTTGCATTCATCGGCATCTAACTCATGTCTATCCATACTCAGGGTACATCCTCGATTGAGATTCTGGTTGAGAGACATCCTGATGTTAGAATGTTATTGTCGAATTTTTTATCCGTCTCGATGAAGCCAGAATCGAAGGAAAGAGTGTTCCTCATATGGATAAACATTACATTCTGTTTAAAAGGTTTCAGTTTCGTGAGTCATAATAACTGTCTTCTGTTTGGAGGTGTCAGTTTCTAACATGTTTGATTGACATAGGAATGATGAATCTCCCCAACGCTGACCTTCTCGAATTGAAAGAAATGATGAGGGAGTTGTCCAATGTTGTACGAGGGCTCGCCTTGGGACAGAAAGCAATCGCTGAGAGGTTGGAGAGGATTAAACAGTGGCTGAGAATGGGGGAAATCCAGGGAGATGCTCTGTCGTCTGGAGTAAAGAAGCCCTCTGGCAATAGTCAACACAAGAAGGAGGTTGAATCAAGTGATGTGCATGCCAAAAGGGGTAAGGATCGTTATCACCCGTATGCTGCTGCAGTGACTATTCCTGATGATAATTCATCTGTACTACAACAACAACAGCCACCTCTACAGAAAGTACAAAAAGTCGGGTGCCAAGGGAGAAGAAGGACGACAGATCGTCATTTCAATAAGCCGCCCGTGACTTATGCCTCTCTATTTAAAAGGTTGAAGGATCTTGGGTTGGTGCAGCCAAGGACATTGGTTCCAGGGAAACCGGATCAGAGGGTTGCAAGTTACGATGAGAATGTCAGGTGCGACTTCCATGCCGGTGCACCCGGACATCACATTGAGGATTGCAAAGCTTTTAAGCATGTGGTCCAGGACTTGGTGGATTCTAAGGCAATCAACTTTGCACCGTCTCCAAATGTGAATGCTAATCCCACGCCGATGCATGGCCCTATGGGGGTGAATGTGATGTCAGAGGATAAGAGAAAAATAGAGGTGACAGATGTGAACCAGTTGAGGACTCCAATGTCTGTGGTCAAGAGACATTTGATGAAGAGTGGAGTTTTCCCTGGTTGTGATAATCGTTGTGCTGCCTGCACCGTCACTACAAATGGGTGTGTAATGCTGAGGGAGACGATTCAAAGAATGATGGATGAAGGACGTCTCCGATTTGAGAAAGTTGATTGGGGGAAGGAGGACATCTTTTTCAGCCACTTGTCATCGTTCAAGCAGGTAGAAAGGGATAGTGAAATATTTGAAACACCATGTCAGGCAGTTGAGACCGTCAAGGTAGAAAATGCCATTTGTGTTGAGAAAGAGAAAAAGTTGTCTATTTCTTCTTATAAACAAGCCCTAGAAGTGGTGAAGAACAGAGAGGTCCAAGGCTGGGGAAAGATCATAGACATTGTGGTGAAGGCGGATATGGTCGGGGTTGGCTATCAGCCAGATCAAGAGTCGTCTAGACAAAATAGAAGACGCCGTCAACCGTTCCCGTTTGTTAGTGCCGGAATGTTGGATCCAGGTCACGCCTGTACAGTGGGTGAAGAAGCCGACAGTGACCGCAAGCTTGAGTCGTGGATAAAATCGTGCGTACCAGGGAACTGGAAGGCCTCAAAGATCATCACTGTCACTCATCCGGAAGAGTAATATTTCTGTTTTTCAATTCTGTTTGCATGAAAGCCATACGCTTTGCCCGAAACGTAATGGTCCATTGTAAGGGTCACCTCATGTGTTTCATTTTGCAACGTTTTGCATCATTAATAAATGGATGTTTTTCACATTAAAAGCGGTGATCCCTTTTTTTCTATTATTTGTGCAGTTTTAAAATAAATAAAAATGGCAATGTTTGTTTTCATTTTTCCCCTTTTGATTTGTCTCGTGCCGACATCGAAAAGTAATTCTCCGGATCTCATTGATAACAATTCGGTTACACCCTCATATGACTTCGACAATCTGATCTATCATGCCGAAGAGGAAGGCGAAGAAGATTGTGAACTGCCGGGGGAATTAGCCAGGTTGTTGAGACAAGAGGAGAAGGTGATTCAACCGCACGAGGAGCGAGTTAAGATTGTTATTCCAAGCGCCGCAGAGGTCAGAAAGGAAGTGAAAATTGGGGCCGCTTCAGAGGCGAGTCGAAAGCAGAATGGTAGCCTTGTTGAAAGAGCATGTGGATACCTTCGCCTGGTCGTGTCAGGATATGCCAGGGTCGGATACCGATGTCGTTGTGCACAAGCTACCATGGAGAGAAGACTGTCCTCTAGAGAAGTAGAATGTCGGTGCCACGTATCAAAGAGCCATGGTGACTTTGTTTCATGATATGATTCATCATGAAATTGAATGCTATGTTGATGACATGATAGCAAAGTCCCAAACAGAAGAGGGGCATCTGGCTGACCGGGGCAAGTCGTTTGACCGGTTGAGATCATTCAGACTGAGGTTGAATTCGAATAAGTGCACTATCACAGTGCGGTCCGGTAAGTGGCTGGGGCTTATTGTGAGCGGATAAGAAGAACCGAGGTTGATCCTGCTAAATAAAAAAAAAAAAAGCAATACAAGAAATGCCTGAACCGAAAACAAAAAGAGAGATCAAACGGTCAGGTGGATAATGATTGCCAAGGGGCATTGAAAGATAAAAGAATAAGTTGCAGGAACCTCTGATTCTGATGCCTCCTGTGGAAGGAATGACTGTTAGGAAAGAGTTTACCGACTGTGAAACAATATATTCTGGTTCAATTTACCTTAGGAAAGAGTTTACCGACTGTGAAACAATATATTCACTGCTCGAGAAAACTTGTTGTACTTTGGCATAGGCTGCTCGCCAACCGAGACAGTATATGCTGGTTCGTACCACTTTGTGGATTTCCAAGATGGATCCAATCAAGTACATTTTTGAGAAGCCAGCATTGACCGGACGGGTTGCGAGGTGGTAAATGATTTTGACTAAATATGATATACAGTATACCTCTCAGAAGGCGATAAAGGGGAGTGTATTGTCTGATTACCTCGCCCAGCAACCCATTGAGGATTATCAACCAAGGAAGTTTGAGTTCCCTGATGAGAATATCTCGAGGTTCTCAAATCGAAAGATTGTGAGGAACCGATCCCGGAGGAGGGGCCTGACCCTGAACCCGAACGGATTCTGATGTCTGATGGGGGAGGTTAATGTGGATGAGTTAGTGCCGTTTTGGTTACGCCGAAAAGATCCCACATTCCTTTTGTGGTCCGGATAACATTTGAATGCACCAACAATGGTGGCTGAGTACGAAGCTTGTATCCTGGGCATCGATCTTCGGTGGGTACGTCTACTAGGGACAACGCCGCGCTCGCTCGTGTATGGAATGGAAGCGGTGTTACCGGTTGAGTTTCAAATTCCCTCTTTAAGAGTCCTGATGGACGTGAAATTGCAAGAGGCGGAATGGGTAAGGACCAGGTACGAAGAGTTAAGCCTGATTGAGGAAAAGAGGCTGGCGGCCATCTGTCATGGGCAGTTGTACCAGCAGCGGATGAAGCGCGCTTTCGACCGAAAAGTACGACCTCGTGTGTATCACGTGGGTGATATGGTGCTGAAAAGGATCCTTCCTCCTCAAAACGATCGAAGGGGCAAATGGACACCCAATTATGAAGGTCCATTCGTGGTCAAGAAGGTTTTCTCTGGCGGAGCCTTGTTGTTAACGACCATGGATGGCGAGGATTTTCCATCCCCTGTGAATGCGGACGCAGTTAAAAAGTACTTCGTATAAAGAGACCCGCTGGACAAAAACAATAAAATAGTCCAGGCAAAAATGGGCATCCCGGTGAACCGAAAAAAGAAGAAAGGTTCGGGCAAAAATTAGGGATAAAAGGAAAAAAATGTACACCCGGCAAGTCGAAAACCTGAAAAGGCGGCTTGGGCAAAAAAGGGTATCCCGGTGGACTGAAAACCCGAAAGGGCGGTCAAGGCAAAAGAGGGATTGAAACGAACAACTGCGTCCGGCATGATCGTTTGCGCTTTGGATATGACATGGATAATCCCCGGTAGGGATCAATCAGAAACGTCTTGTTCAGAAGGCAGAATGCACGGAGAGTCTGAGGACATATGGGGTGTAACCGAGTTGGAACTCGATGAGATCATGGTTTCACATTGCCATTAGGATAGATTTTTCCTTTTGTGCGCAATTACCTCTTTTCAGGAATTGCTTCCTTTGTATTGCTCAGTTTGAGCCACACTTTTTCAATCAATAAAATGCATATTCAGTCAAATAATTTTGTTTTTGTTTTCATTACCGCTTTGATTGCAAAAACATCCAGTTATTTTTGATAAAGAATATTTGCATTTTAAGACATACAGGTCCCTTCCGATGCATGCTTATAAGATTGAAAGCTTGAAATCTTATTCGGAAGGTTGAGTGACCCAGGTGTTGAAATTTGGCACGCCTGGGGCACGTTTTTATCTAACGATCTCTTCTGCAGGTGCTGTTAGATATTTTCACTCACTTGCAGGTTGTGATGTGAAGCTTTTGACAAAAGATCCCCGTGGAGTCCAATCAGGGACAATGAATTGGAGAAATGGTGAAAAGACGGCGAGACGTACGACGATCCTGGATATGAATCAAGAAGACTCTTCAAAGTCTGAAGATTAGAAAGTTTGTACCAATCTAAGGAGTTTGTTCTCCGTAGAGGACGGAGCAGTCGAGAATGCAAGGTGATGAATCAGAAAAGTCCAGACGAGTCTGGGAGTTCTCAAAATTGGAAAGCTGATAGTGGATTTGGATGGTGAATGCCATGGTTCGACGAGTCGACAGGTGTTCAGTGCCAGAATTTCCTGGATTCCCCAAGCAGAGTGGGGATTGTTATCTCCTCAGCAGATTCAAGGTCTGTGTTTTCCCTAGCAGGGTCGGGATGGTTATCTCCCCCAGCGGGTTTGAGATCGGTGTTTCCTCAACAGCCAGGCTTGGAGGTTGCTATTTCCCAGTGGAGGTATCTATTGGTAGGGGCTTCTCCAAGCAGAGTCGGGATTGTTGTATCCCTAGCAAGTCAGAGATTGTTGGTTTCCCCACAGAGTGCGTTGGTGGTTCTTTCCCCAACGAAGTCCCTAAGCGGATCGGGTGTAGAGGAGGTTATTCCTGATAAGGGTGGTCCTCTTCCCAGCAGCAGTGCCATTCCCCAGCAGGGTGGAGATCGGAGTGTTGTCGAGTCCCTCAGCAGTGTGCCTCGAGCTCCCCAGGAGAGTCCCTTGAAGGGGATACTTTTTATGCATGCATCATTTAAGAGATCATAGCATATTGCATACTAAATTGCGTAGCATTTCCATAATTAGGGAGCATTGCGCTAAAAAACCATGCCTTTTCCAGGTTTACTTTGAGCGTTTCCTTTCCCTCTTTTGGGATAAATAACGCACGGTGGCAGCTCTGTTTGTTTTTGTTTTAGCCCGCCTGTTGTTTTTCGCGGATGCGACAGGGATCATACCTTGGCATCCTTCTTACCCCTCTTTCATTGGTTTTGTTTTGGGAGAGATCACCAAGAACTTAGTGATTATATCATACTTGTATTTTATCATTTCACTAACCAAAATACCAAAAATATGTCTTTGCATTTGTCTAACTCTTTTGTAGGTAGGGCATTGATCTCATTTGATTCATCAAGTTCACATCTAGGGTTTGAGACCCTCATGAACAAAGAGCACAACCAAGAATTGATTCAAGAATGGTTATGAATATCATATATTATTCCCAATGGTCTCTACATGATTATATTGATCAAGTTTCTTAAAGAGTTTGAGGGTGTTTTGCCTTGGAAACCCTAGTTTGACTGGGTATCTTAAGTAACTTCTCCAACAAGCTATCTCACTAATTGATCAAATTTCTCAAGGGACACTTCAAAATTCATCATCTTATGCATATATGATCTACCATGAGCCAAGAAAGTCAAGAGAATTGGAGGTTAGCAAGTTGGTTGATGGTGGTTGGCCAGATAAATTCATCTGATCAAAACTGGGTCTCCCTAGACCCT
Organism: Lathyrus oleraceus; assembly: GCF_024323335.1. NCBI lineage: Eukaryota > Viridiplantae > Streptophyta > Magnoliopsida > Fabales > Fabaceae > Lathyrus > Lathyrus oleraceus. Next base: position 344,033,264 of record NC_066584.1, on the reverse strand, counting down.
ATCCCCTACAATGTTCACCATATGAAAATGATTCCAAGAGAAAACATACTATAAATGACATTGCAAACAACTTTCATGTTGAGAACTAGAGCTAGTTTTGCTTGGAAAATCATTTTCTATGATGAAACATTATAGGTCATTTTGTCTAAACCCTAATTTGAAAGTCAACATCCCAAGGCCATAACTTGCTCAATTTTTATGAGATGAAAGATTTCCAAGTTGCAAAATCAAATTCAACGTGTCTACTTCAACTTTGATGTTTGGAGTGAGAGCTAATTCAATATTTTTGAGCATGTGATATGAGGCTACATTATAGGTCACTTTTGACCTATACCATTGATCAAGTGATTTTTCCAAACTTCAAAAATGCATAACAATATAATTTCGAATGCAAATGACATGAAATTGGTGACCATTTTGAAGGTATTTGAGAGAGATACAACTTTTATGAAGACACTTTTCTCATTTGAAGCTCATATTAAAAGTTAAGCAAGGTGGAATATTGAGACATATGGCTTGACACTTAGAAAAATTTTGATATGTCAAAAATTTCCAAACTTCCACCTCAAATTTCTCTAAGTTCCAAGCTCCAAATGAAATTTTTTTGAACATGAAAGTTGTTCCTCTTGATCTCACCTTTCAAAACAGCTTAAATGCATTCATTTTGGATGAGAAATGCATAGGCTGCGCATGGCTTAAACAGAGTGACATCACTTGGCATGGATCAAGCTTCAAACATCAATGTGAATTTGCCTTGCAATCCAAGCTTACTTCAGTGCATCTGATATTCAATTATGGACCTCTAGCAATCATTTCATGGGCCTATGCGCGCCAATGCACCATTACATCACCATTTGACAAAATTGGAAAGTGAAAGTGAGTGTGCAATTATCAACCACTCCAGCTATAAATAGAGCTTCAATTGCTCAGAAATTGACAGACAATCGCGCCAGCTTTGATCCCCGATTTCAAACCCTCACTTCTCAAAGGATATGCCTGATAAATTCTCTTGAATTTGAGCTTGAATCTCCATTATTTTGGAATTCAATTCTCCAGGAATCCATGGCTTCTAAACCATTCAATCCTTCTCCTGCAAGTAAGTGGAGTGAGTCCAAGCATAAGCAAGATCAAGATCCATCGAATCCAGACCTACATTGAAGGTATTTTTCAGAAATTTTGAACTTTTCGATTCTCTTAAATTCTTGCTCAATTCTATTGATTCATTGGTTGTATGAAGTCCTACCAATGTAGGCAAGAAGATTGAGTTGCTTTGAGGTCAAATCGAAGCAACTAAGTTCATGTACCTCAAATTTCAAATCCATATATCTCTCAATATATTTGGAATTGGAATGAATGGAGGTCAGATTCGAGCTCAGTGCCATTTTTTCTTCAAGAACATGTCCTTGTTTTTCACTATGGTGATGATTCATGGTAGACCAGTCCGGTGAGGTCCACCGGAGAAGATGACCGAAGCTCTGGCTCCAGCGATGAGTTGGCTAGCATTTGAACCATATGATCCATGTGTTTTGTTTTAATCTCGATCGTTGGTGGTGATTACCAAATTTGCCACGCGCTGACTAAGGTCCATGATGGAGAGCGCGCTTTGGACCATCTGATCTGCCACCTCAATTAATGAGGGAGGTCTGATGGTCCACGTAATTTAGATTTTCTGAAATTTTATTTTAATTGCATTTTCTTCAATAATTCATATTAAATTCAATATTGATCTAAAAAATATAGGACTTTCACAAAAAATTTCAAATATTTTTCTCTTTCACATTCTGAATTAAAATTATTTTTTGGATCATTATTAATATTTTTCATGAATTAATTGATCTTGCATTTGTTTTTAATTGTTTAAAAATATTTTTAAATGTCCAAAAAGTATGAAATTTTTTCTCCAAGGTCCTTTGACCTTGTTTGACCTATGATAAATCTCATGGCCATTTCTTTGGTGTTTTGATGAGATTTTAGGAATTGGACAAAACGTATTTGATTTAAATGGACTATTTTATTATTTTTAATTGAATAAATGCATATTAAATTTTGTTGACCCTATGTATTGACTTGTATGAGTTTGCTTATTATTGTTGGGCCTTGGTCAAGGTTGATTTAACTTTGACCAATTTGTGATTTCATTCATCCCCTTCCCACTTCATCTTATTCCTCTTCTTAATTCATTCATTCCATTTGGCCTATGACATCTCAAAGTCCTAATGCTAGTTGATTGAAAAATTGACATGAGTATGGATGCGATTAGGCCACACCTTTTGCATATTCTTTTTGTGTGTGGTATGTTTGGTGAGCATGGTCCATTATACTATGTCTCTAACATGCATTAACACCAAAATTATATTGCCCGACCTCAAATAGTTGTGACTTCTACATAAGTCCAAGTACGATTGCTTAACATAGCGCTGAATTTGTGACACAAAAGGAATAAGCATTCTAGTTAGTGACATTGTATGTCTCCCCTCTTTCATGGTATTGTGTGGAAACTTGGCCTTCTTTCCTTCCTTTAGAATATGTTTTGGTTCAAGGATCCATGCTTGTGATAAGTGGGTTGAGTGTCCTCAAAAGAATGTCTTGAAAAGCAAAAGCAAAACAAAAATAACCTCTAACCTACTAACTATTGACTTTTAATTTCAAGCTTTTATCTTAATGCAATTGAGTTTTATCACTTTATTTCATTTGTCATTGTTCATATCATTCTAATTGTTTATGTCAATGCAATTTTCACTTTGTCCACTCGGACCATTTTGTGATATATTTTATTTGTGTATACTTGGTTTGTTTGTGTGGTCTTTGACCATTAATGTACATAATAACAACAAAAACCCTAAAAAAAACTTTTGAATGGACTGTTGGCTTGATCTTGGACAAATGGACTTAGAATATAGGCAACCTTCCTAAGCTAAAGGACTTGGCCAATGCCAACTTGTTGAAGAACCAAGTGCTTGCAATTTGAAATTCATCTGATACATCTTTAAAGATCTCTCTAAGATTCATCTGCAACATGATCATTGTGAAGCTATTATTTTGAACCTGTGACTTGTGGAATTCATCTGTTACATGGGCTATTTTGAAGAAGATCATGGAATGGATAAGCTTGGATTATGCCATCTTTATTTGATGCCTATCTCTTCAAGATAATATAATTGTGCATTTGTGTGTTGCTTCATTCTAACAGTCCAAGGGAATTTTGGGTTTCTATTGACGTTCTTGTCTATTGGATTGCTACCCATTTGGTCAAATCTTTTCAACTTTAAACTTTTAATTTCGTACATAGGATAGTCTCTTCATCTTCTCCCCATTTCTTTAATTTCAAAATCTCTCCCTCCATTTTCGAAATCTTCTTTGTATGAACTATTTTGGTTCTAAACTTTGACCACTTTCGCAAAAAAGGATAGAATTTTTGGCCTTATTCCATTGCATTTTCAAACTTATTTTCTTAAATCAAACTTGTGAATAGACTTAACTATACTTGACTTAAACTTTCAAAAAGCCAAAAACAACTAACTCATTCAAATAATTTTAGGCCTTTGTGCCTATCAAACCTAATTTTGTTTAAAATCAATGCATCCACTTTGAAATTTGTATCACGAACTACAAGGTTTTGATCCCTCATTTTTATTTGGTATGTAGGCACAAGTCCGAAGGTCTTGTCAAACACAAAAATATAATTAATGAATTCTTTTCTCATCCCCCATTCTATTTGTTTGTAAACATCACTTTGTATAAAATACATATGCACACAAAAAGGGCTCCCTAGTGTAAGACCCTAATTTTGACCCTAAGATCCCTCATGGCATCATATCATTGCTCAGTGCATTGCCTCAAGGATCATAGCATGTTTGGTTCCTTAACCCTAGGGTTGGGACTTGTGTGAGTGGTTTGAGACCACCAAGCATGCTGGTATTGTATATTATTGCTTTTCTTATTTTGATTACTAACCAAAACAACAAAAATATGTCACTAATTCTTTTTGTTTTGAAGCTCAAGTGATCATGTGCTCCAATGCTCCTAGAAGGCTCCTAAGCTCAATGAAATGGCTAGATGAAGATAAGAACAAGCATGGAAATGGTCCAAAAATCTCCTAATCATCATATATGCCTCCCAAGTATCTCAATTTGCCAATTTGATCAAGATAACCCAAAGGGCTTGAGGATTGCTTCCCAAGGAAACCCTAATTTAACTGTGCCTTGCTCATGAAGCAACCTCAACCTATGATCAAATTTAATTAAGGGAAGTTCTTTCATTAATTATTTTATGCATATATGAGCCTATGTGAGGCCCCTCAATCATTTATTCCTCAAGATTGGAAGTTTGGCCTTGAAAAGTTGACCAGTCAAGTCATTTGACAAAACTGAGGACCAACTGAGATACAACTTGTGATGTGTTTGTCAAATGAAGATGACCCCAAGAGAAAAAGTGTTCTTAAGAACCATACGAACAACTTTCATGTTCATCAAAAATCCATTTGAAACTTGTAAGGTCATTATTAATTTCAAAACCTTATAGGTCATTTTGACTGAAACCCTAATTTTGGGTCAACTTCCCAAAGACCTAACTTCCTTAATTTTTATGATTTTGAGGTGATACCAAATGAATTGGAAATTTTAAGATGTATAATTAAAATGTTATGTTGGACAAAATTTCATAATCCTAAAAGAATCACATGTTATAATACAAAACATTATAGGTTACCTTGTACCTAAGTCATTGAATATGAAAATGTGCCCAACTCCAAATGCCCATAACGTTTTCATGAAAAAACCAAATGATGCAAAATTTGATTCTAAATTTATCATATTGAAAAGATATACAACTTTGATGTTGGAGGTTTTTCCATTTGAATCTTGCATCATGGAAACAGAGGGGCTTGAAGAGGTTTGCTTTTGGTAAAAACTTTCAAAGAGTGACTTAGACATGTTTTGTGCCCAAACTTTCACAACCAATTTTCACTAATTTCCAAATGCCAAATGAATTTTTTCCCAACATGACTTTTGTCCCTTATTTCAAGGGCTTTCCAACCATTACTCACATTACTTTTTTGAACTTTCCATTGGTGAGTTTCGAAGAGCTCTTTCTTTATGTTCATTTTTGCATTTCATGTTGAAACATGATGTGCAAGCCAATTCCACTTCAATTACACGTCCAATTCCATTTCATTTGAGTTCAGCTTGGTTTAGCACCCATCATTGGGCCTTACATGGGCCTGTACAGGCCCATGCCCCAAAGTTCAAAGTTGCCATGCACACGAGGGAACCATGATCTTAGCCTTCTTCAGCTATAAATAAGAGCTCAATCTCATTCATTTCTCAACTTGGTGGAGACCTGAAGTGCTGCAGAATTGAAATCTTAACCATTACCAAAGGAATTTTTAGATTTTTCTCTCTTTTTCAAGCTTGAAATTCAACATCATTAGTTGATTTTCAAAGATCAATTCCTTAACCTATCATCTCCATTACATCTCTAGAGCAAAAGCAGATCAAGATCTTGAAGAATTCGTGGCCTTAGAAGCTCCATTTCAGAGGTAGAACTTCAAAGTTTTTGGATCTAGATCTTGTAATTCAATGTAATTTTCTTTGGTTTGTGTGGTTTTTTGAAGTCCTCACACTTGAGGCAGGCCAGTGGTGGTCTCAATTCTTCATTTCGTGTGTTTTCAGTTGACACACCATGATCTTCCATCTCACATTTCTCTCAAAATAGGAAGGGTGAGGAAGATCCATGGATACAGGGGTGATGTACATCACCTGAGCTTCATTTTGATGTCCTTGCTTAACATAGCGCTACATTGTCTTATGACAAACTATAATAACTTCACTAATTACTAACTTTAATTTGAGCATTTAATTTCTTGCCCTTTACTTTTAATGCCATTTATTTCTTGCTCATTTATTCATATTGCTTTTCATTTTGCTCACTTAAGCACATATTTATGTTTATGTCATTTTCCTTTTGCTCATTTGAGCTCATTATTGTATATAAATATATTGTTGTCTTGTGTTTGTTTTGTCTTTGTTTTGTGTGAACCTAATACAAAAAGGAGAAAGGACTTAGAATTAGGACACACCCATGCTTAAAGGAGTTCAAGAGCAACTAGGCCTCATGTCTTTAGAATGCTAAACTTGTTGAAGAGCAACTAGGCCTCATGCCTTTAGAAAGCTAAATTTCAAAGTTGAATTCAAAGGACTTCTCATCTAAACTTATTCTTTGTCCATTACCCTTATTGTGTTGTGAACTTTTTGATGTTTGCTCTTGTGTGATAGGGATTTCATCTTCAGATAGTAAATAGGACCATTGTCATGAGTAGCCAAGTTAAAAGAGACAAGCCAAATGGAGATCCCAGGAGCTTGAATCCAATTTGTTTGATTGCTTGATTGTTTGCTAAGTCCAAAGGAAAGGAGCATCTTGAATCATCTCTATGATTTCAAGAAAAGGAACTCCAGGGGTTTATCTTTTCTCTCTTGTCTTTGTATGCTTTAGGAATAGCCTTTCTCTTCTTCTCCTCACTCTAACCAAGCCAAAATATTTTCTTGCAAACTTTGACTTTGTTTCAAACTAGAAACCTAGGCCTTATGCCTTTGACTTTTCAAAAATCTTTTCATAAATACTCATTGTGAACAAATCTTAAATCCAACTTTGACTTCATTTTTGTAAATACACCTAACTTGTAAATCTAACCCACTTCAAGTTTGTTTTGTGGTTCCAATGGCCACATTTGTTAAAACGTTTCCTAAGCATTAGTCATAGGTTTGAGTTATCATAGTGGTTGATGTGAATCTCACCTTATCCTTAGTGATTGGATTGTAAGTCTTCCATACTTATTATAGGGTTAATCCCTCACTAGTATGTTGAAGCTCTCCTCACATGGTGGATTGTTGGTTTAGGTTGAGTTTTATCCATTTGATAACAAAAGACCTTAAGGCTTTTGATCAAATCAATTCACCAATCTTTGTGATTTTTACCCCGAACTACGAGGTTTTGATCATCCTTTGTGATGGTACGTAGGCAATGGGTTCATCCATTCAAAAAACAAATTTGTAAATATAATCTATTCTCTTCTCATCCCCCTAATCTTTTGTTCAAATCTTTTTCACAAATACCAACCCATAACACATATTTGCAAAAAGGGTTCCCTTAGAGTACTAAGGATGTTTTGGGTGCGTGAAACCTTCCCACTTCATAACCAACCCCCTTACCTAGATCTCTGACATTTTTATTAGTTTTTGATTTGAAAAACTTCTTACCTTGGCTTTTGTTCGCTTTTTAGCCTTTCCTTTGGACAAAATAAAAGTGCGGTGGCGACTCGAATTGTATGTTTACTTTTGGTTTAGTCAATCAACCTAAAGGTAACGAAAACCCCGCTACAGAAAAGTGGCGACTCTGTTGGGGAAGATGATCTCTAGTGGGTTTAGCCTACTTTTTGCTTATGTGTGTTATATGTTTATATTTATTGATGACATATTTTTGTGCAAATTTGGGATGACTGTACTGTTTGTAATTTATGAATTGCTTGATATATTAATTGCTTGTATGCTTGGTGGTTTCTTGTTGTAACACCCCAAAATTTGCCCTCCTCATTCATGCATTCATTTCATATTGCATTTCATCATGTCAATCAAAATTAGATCCGAAATAAATAAATAAATAATAATAATAATAATAATAATAATTTTTTACAAAAAAAATAAAAAAAATAATAATAAAAAAATAAATAAAATATAATAAAAAAATTTGGACTTGGGTCTCTCTCATTTGAGCCCACAAAACCATAAAATTCAGTCTATAAATACCAAGGCTTCACTTGAGAAAAAGGGAGAGAAGCAAAATACTCTAAGGTTTCGTTGGAACAAAACCCTGGACAAAACCTGAAGAGAAACCTGACAGAGAACTCAGAGCAGCCTCCAAACCCTGAAGGGCCTCACGGGTGCAACTCAATTTCAATTAAGCTCTCCAATCAGGTTTGCCCTATTCCCATTATTTTACGCCTTCAATTTGAATGTTCTAAATGTATGATGTATTGTGAATGGGTGAAACCTATGCCTTGAATGTTTAATCACATGATTTCTGAAATGTATGCCACAGGGTTTGAGGTTTCTGAAACCATACTGTTATCCATGAAAAAAATGCTTATGGTGTTTCACTAACCCTTTTGTCGATTTTTTGTGAGGGCTCACATGACTTTTGCAGAGATGGTTTGCGTGGTTTTCCCACTTTATTTGTGGGATACCCCCTGGAGGTTCATTCCGATTACCTGTACTGACCCACTTTCTTTGATGGCATTAGCTTGGGAGATCCCTGGGTTTCTTACTCCTTTAATTGCTGTTACTTCAGATCTTTATCCGTGTGGTACTTTTACCTCTTTTCTGCATTTTATCGCTTTCTTAGCTGGAAGACCTCGATAGGAGGCATTTGTTTTCTTTTGTTTATTTACTTCTGAGCCCCTTGTTGGCACATTTACTTTATACATGTTTGTTTTGTATGTGTTCGTCTCCCTGCAGGTAGCGCGGTTCCTTCGTCAAGGACTGCCTTTTTGCCCTTGAGCATCCCAGACCCTAAAACCCAAAGCAACACGTTAACTCCTTCTACTACAGGCGAGTAAGTCTCCAAAGGTCGAGCATCCGGTAGATTGCGTAGTGACGTCGTTCATCCAAAACCCAATCCATAACCCCATAGTTAGCCGAACTACGTTTTACTCTGATTCTCAGGCCAGATGAGATACGTAGGCAAAAGACGCGATGTCTTAGCGAGCACACATCCCCCCAACCCATAGGTAGCCGAGCTACGAAGACTCTGATTCTCATATTCAGATGAGATACATATGCAGTGGATGCGACATCAGCGCGAGTCATTTTCATTTAACCCCTTTTTTTTTTGGCAAACAGCACAAGATAAACCAACCCACACCCTTTAGAAGAACTACAAAAGTGGATCCCGTAGAGTACTACGGATGCGTAGTGGTGCTAATACCTTCCCTTCGCATAACCGACTCCCGAACCCAAGATTTGGTTGTGAGACCCCGTCTTGTCCTTTCCTTTTTCAGGTTTACTTCGAGCGTTTCCTTTCCCTCCTTTGGGATGAATAACGCACGGTGGCGACTCTTCTGTCATTTTCTTTCGCCGGTTGTTTTTTTCGCGCACTGTATTTTTCAGGTTGCGACAGCTGGCGACTCTGCTGGGGACATAGAAGTTAACCTCTTGCTGGTCCATCTTCCCTAAGCGAGTCCCTCCTAGCTTTTGTGATTTCTTGTTTTTTGGGTGTTCATGCTTTTGTACATTTATTCGCTAACTTGCTTGCATGCATATGTTGTATCTATTGGATATGTTTGTTTGTTTGTTGGGATGGGATGTTCTATGAGAGATAAGCCCATTACCCAGGCTTGAGTGTACACACAGGTTTTAGAGTGGATGATCATGAGGCCTGCGTGGCATTTTGCTACGTTAAGTCGTTCGTGAAGAACCACACCCAGACGAGGTTTCTTTTGGATATATTATGTCCTACGGATGTTCCGTAACGACATGGTGTTCCTTTAGAAATCGTCGACTCTGGTGACCATTTCCCGAGAACTCAGTCGAGGCCTCTCCTCCGAGACGTGATTATGTTAGCTCTGGTGGGCGCATTCTCGCTGATCTATCCGAGGACCCCGAGACTGGGAACTTGCTTTAGGATGTCCTGTTGAGGGGAGTCAGTGGAGGTCTTTTATTCCGTAATAATGCCAAACCTTCAGTGGTAAACGTATTATTCGCGACTGAAGGGCTGAAACTGACGAACTTCTATTCTTAGAACCTACCAGTGAGGGGTGGGCTAAATTCAGGAAACCTTAACCTCCAACCAACCCGGTTTTCTGGAGCAGAGTTTTGGTCTTGTATTATATTCCTCAATGAATTTCTCTCCAGGAAGTGCAACCTGACAGATGTTCAAGCGGATCCATCAATTCTGATTGACATGCCTTTGCATTGCATAACATCATCTGCATATTTGCATCCAACATCTCATGCTTATTCATTTGCAGGGTATTCCCTTTCAAAACGGGGGTGCCTTAAAACTGAACAAGCAGTGCATCGCATACCATGCATATTAACCCTTGTCTGTTTTGCAGGTGTCACCGCAGTGTCTAATGTTTGTTCCCTGTATCAGGCAGTTATTGGTCCCAAGCGAGTTCACAGATACCCGACAAAGGAAAACCGTCCATGACTAGCGATGGACCAAGTACAGAAAGAGCTGGCTGATATACGTGAAAGGATGGATCAGTTCATGACATTGATGACTGGTATGGCAGCAGGTCAAGAAAAGCTGAGGGAATTGGTTGGGCAACCGAGGCCTGAGGTGGAGATACTAAATGCTGAGGGAAACCCTGGTAACCCTGGGAACGCTGATAACCCTGTGAACACTGGTAACGCGGGTAACGCAAATGCTGATGGAAACCCGGGTAATGTTGGCAACACAGGGAATGTTGGGAATGGTATTGGCGGAAGGTACGATGTGAATCAAGGAATTCGGATTAACGGGCGCCCCGTTACTGAAGATTATCAATGTGATCAATTTTCTTTGCACGACGAGGCCCTCGAGACCACACGCCGTATGGATGAGCTTGCTGAGAAGCTCAAATCTTTGGAGTTTCAAAATTCCTTAGGCTTTGATGTCACAAATCTTGGTCTAGTTCAGGGAGTAAGGATTCCTCACAAGTTCAAACCCCCTACTTTTGAGAAATACAACGGGGATTCTTGCCCACACACTCATCTCCAATCTTATTTGGGAAGGTTGGGAGCTCACACGGAAGATGAAAAGTTGTGGATGTACTATTTTGAAGACAGTCTAACTGGAGATTCTCGTGAATGGTATTCTCATTTGTCTCGTACTACCATCAAGAGCTGGAAAGACTTGGCAGAGGCTTTTATCAAGCAATATCAATACAACTTGGACATGGCTCCAGGTCTGACCTTGTTGCAAGGTATGTCTCAGACTGCCAAGGAAACCTTTAGAGAGTATGCTCAGCGTTGGAGACAAATTGCTGCGTCCGTTCAACCCCCTATGTCTGAAAGGGAGATGGCGGACATGTTCATGAACACTCTTCAAGGCAATTATATTGAGAGATTGGCTGCTTGCCCGTCAATCAGCTTTGTAGAGATAGTAATTGCTGGAGAAAGAATCGAGAGTCTGTTGAAGATGGGCCGAATTCAAGACAATAGTGCTTCCAACTCATCAGGTCCCAAGAGACCGTTTGCTGGTAACGGTCAGCGAAGAAAAGAAGGCGAGGCAAGCGTAGTGTATGCCGGCAGAGGCAGGGGTAGTGGACGCCCTAAATATTATCAAGATCAAGTGGCCGCAGTCACTATTCCAACACCTGTTCCTCAACCGCAATATCATCCGCAACAACAACCCTGGTACAACAATCAACAACAAGGAGGTAATTCGGGTCAGCAGAGACACTATCACCAACGTCCAAGGCAGACGGACCGGGTCATCGAGCCAATCCCAATGCCTTATTCAGTATTACTTCCCAAGCTGATTGACATGAATCTGGTTACGTTGAGAACTCTGGCCCCACCAATCGATCCCAATAATTTGCCTAGAGGTTATGATGTCAATGCCAGATGTGCTTTTCACTCCAACGCACCTGGCCATACTACAGATAATTGCAAGGCTCTCCAGCTAAAGGTACAAGATTTGAGAGATGCCCAGGCCATCAATTTTTCTCCGGTGCCTAATGTTATCCAGAACCCGATGCCGGCTTACGGCGGGCAGAGGATTAATGCTGTTGATAGTGGGGAAACTTTGAATTTGGTTTCTGATGTGACTAAGGTGAAGACTTCGCTATCGGTGGTTAAAGACCGACTTCTGAAAGGACAGATTTTCCCGGGCTGTGGGGAAGAATGCAGAAATTGTCAAGCTGCCAAAAACGGATGTGACAGTTTGAGAAGGGGTATTCAGCAGCTGATAGATGAAGGTTGTCTTCAGTTCGATCAGGCTCGTCCGGTGAAGAATGATGTATCGACGGTGACGTTTTATTTCACTCCTGAAGAAATATATGTTCCCGAGAGACTCGCTCCGACAACAATATATTTCTCAGAAAGTACAGAACCAGCAGCGGTGAACATCGAAAGTTCAGCACCAGTCGCAATTTACTCTGACAGCCCTCAACTGACTTTGGTTGGTCCAATCACCATCACGGTACCAGGACCTGTTCCGTATGAGAAAGACAGTGCTATCCCGTGGCACTATGGGGCTGATATCTACTGCCAGGGGCAGAAAGTTAACAAAGAAGACCTTGACATTGGTAGCTCCGCTGTAGACAATGTTGGAGGGGTTGGTGGCTTCACTCGCAGTTGACGCCTATTTGCACCATCAACATTATGCGCGAATACTGAAGCCGAGGCAGCTGCCAAGGCTAAAGGGAAACAGGTATCCACCGAAGAGGTTACTACTGAGGAAGATCCTCCTAAGACCGCATTCGAGAAGGAAGTGGATGAGTTTATGAGGATTATCAAGAAAAGTGACTACAAGGTAGTCGACCAGCTAAATCAGACACCCTCAAAGATCTCCATTCTCTCACTATTGCTGTGCTCTGAGGCGCACAGAGCAGCCTTGTCGAAAGTACTGAATATGGCCTATGTTCCACCGGAGATAACTGTTAACCAGCTGGAGTCGGTAGTTTCCAATGTAAACGCTAGCCGGGGGCTAGGTTTCACCGATAATGACCTGACACCTGAGGGCAGGAATCACAACAAAGCCTTGCATATCACAATGGAGTGCAAAGGGGTGATGCTTTCCCATGTTTTGGTTGATACATGCTCTTCTCTGAATGTTCTTCCAAAGAAAGCCTTAATGAAGTTGGATTGCGATGGCATCATCCTGAGGCCAAGTAACTTAGTTGTGAGGGCTTTTGATGGCTCTAAGAGAGCTGTTTTTGGCGAAGTTGAGTTGCCAGTTAAGATTGGACCGCAGGTGTTCAAGAGCACCTTTTATGTGATGGATATCCAGCCTGCCTACAGCTGTCTGCTAGGTCGGCCTTGGATTCATGCTGCCGGTGCTGTTACTTCTACCCCCCACCAGAAGCTCAAATATGAACTAGAAGGTCAGATCGTCACTGTATGTGGTGAAGAGGATATTTTTGTTAGCCATCTGTCTACATTTAAGTATGTAGAGATGGATGGCGAGATGCATGAGATGCTGTGTCAGGGCTTCGAAACTACAAACATCAATGAGGTCGCGCCCGAAGCTGTCTTTTCACCTGAGTTTGTGAAGGTCGGGACTTCTATCTCTTCACACAAGCAAGCTGTCGAAGTGGTTAAAGCTGGTAATGCCCAAGGCTGGGGCAAATTTGTGGAGCCAGTCATCAAAGAAGACAAGTTTGGATTGGGGTATGCTCCGGGATCTCAGAAGAATGAAACCGGTACTCTCTCTAGCGGGGGTTTGGTTTCCCCCCACATCGTCAATGCTGCAGATGAAGACAAGGCTGACAGCGACTGTGACTTAGATAGCTGGGTTCGCCCGTGTGTCCCGGGAGAAAAGCTCGACAATTGGTCGTCTGAAAAAACCGTCCGGGTTACTCTACTGAAAGAGTGATTTTTATTGTTTTCCTTTATTACATGCATAATAAAGTCTTACACTTTGCCCAAGGTTTAACGGCTCATTTGTAGGGCCACCTATTTAGTTACATTACGCAATTATTTTTATCATCAATAAAGGACGGCTTTTGCAAACAATTTTGTGTTCTCTTTCTTTCAGTTTTTTTTTTTACTTTTACAAAAAAAATGGCAATGTTTCTTTTTTCGTTTTTTCTTTCTTTCCAAAAAAAAATCTCTCATTCTAAGGTAAAGCATGATCCTCCATCATGCAGAGCTTACCACTCGGATCTCACTGCTAACGACAATGCTATGGCCAAGTATGACTTCGACAATCCTATCTATCAAGCCGAAGAAGGGGCTGAGGAAGATTGTGAATTGCCTGAAGGGTTAGCCAGATTGTTGAAACAGGAGGACCGAGCTATTACACCTTATCAGGAGGTGGTTGAGACCATCAACGTTGGTACCGAAGACGACAAGAAAGAGATCAAGATCGGGGCCAGTCTACAGGCCGAGAGGAAAGACCGTTGATCATGTACTTGACTGTGTTAGAAAGGTCAATGGGTTATGTGCTCGGCAGCATGACGAGTCAGGTCGAAAAGAGCATGCAATATACTACCTTAGCAAAAGTTTACCGATTGTGAACAAAGATACTCATTGCTCGAGAAAACTTGCCGCGCTTTGGCATGGGCTGCTCGCCGACTAAGACAGTATATGTTGACTCACACGACTCTATTGATATCAAAAATGGATCCAGTCAAGTATATTTTTGAAAAGCCATCACTTACCGGAAAGGTTACTAGGTGACAAATGATACTGACAGAGTATGACATCCAATACACTTCACAAAAAGCCATCAAGGGAAGTGTCTTGTCAGACTATCTTGCAGAGCAACCGATTGATGATTACCAACCTATGAGGTTTGACTTTCCTGATGAGGACATCATGTTTCTCAAATTGAAAGATTGAGAGGAACCACTCCCGGAGGAGGGGCCTGACCCTGAATCCAAATGGGTTATGATGTTTGATGGGGCGGTCCACGTCAATGGTCGCGGAGTTGGTGTAGTGTTGATCACACCGGAAGAGGGTTCATATGCCATTTGGTGCCAGAATAACTTTTCCCTGCACCAACAATGAAGCCGAATACGAAGCTTGTATCCTAAGACTTGAGGAAGCCGTCAATATACAGATTAAAACCCTGGATGTATACGGGGATTCAGCTTTGGTCATCAATCAAACCAACGGGAAATGGTATACACCTCAGCCTCATCTGGTTCCTTACAGAGACTACACTAGAAGATTGTTAACTTTCTTTTGAAGAAAACCAATTTGCTGATGCTTTGTTTACCTTGTCTTCGATGATTAAGGTGCTATGCTGGAACTACGTACCCAGAATTGACGTATCTCGGTCAGAGACGAATGAAGAAAGCATTTGGTCAGAAAGTGCGCCCTCGGGGGTATCAAGTCGGTGAATTGGTACTCAAAATATTTCTTCCTCCCAGCACAGATCACAGGGGCAAACGGACACCGAACTATGAGGGTCCGTACGTGGTTAAAAGGATTTTCTATGGCGGAGTTTTGATGCTAACAACCATGGATGGCGAAGGATTCCCGTCCCCTATTAACTCAGACGCAGTTAAAAAAAAATACTTTGCATAAAATAGACCCGCTGGACGATAAAAAGAATAGTCCAGGCAAAAATTAGGGATATAAAAAAAAGAGTACACCCGGTGAGTCGAAAACCCAAAAGGGCGGCTCAGGCAAAAATGGGTATCCCGGTGGATTGAAAACCCGAAAAGGGGGCGATCCAGGCAAAAGTTAGGGAATAAGCGAATGACTGTGATTTGAGTTCATCAGTGTTATATCACCGTTTCATTCAATACGGCAATCTTCGAAGGTTAAAGATCGACTAATCATCCACTTCAGAAAGCAAGATGAGCAGAGCGTCTTGAGGACATACAAGCCATAGCAGAGTCGAAACTCGGTGGGACCCCGTATCCACGTTTTCATTAGGATAGTTCTCTTTTTATAGCGATCACCTCTTTTCAGGGATCAGCTTCCTGATACCCTCGCCTATTCCTGGCACAAATTTTCTCCCCAGTAAGAGTCGAATAATTCAGTTAAAGAGCCTCTTTATTTTTCATTTATCAGTTTGTTTGCAAAAATGTCTGAATTTTTGATAAAACATATTGCATATGAACATAATGGTGGCTTTTGCAGATGATTTGCACAGGAAAACATTTAAAATTGCTTTGAATGTGCTTAATCCTGAACGGTGAATTCAAACCATGTAATTCCCCCGAGGCATACGTGTATTTTTGGTTGCAGGTCACAGGAACCGGATCCCAAGTCATGAATCCTCATCCCCAAGCGGTTGACAAAGTCTCTCCTCAGCAGAGCATGTTCCCCAACAGATTTGACAGTATCAAGACTGTCTATCCCCAGTAGAGTTGACAGTATCCAGACTATATATCCCCAGTGGATTATTTCTAACAGATTTGTTCTAATCCCCAGCTTGAGGACGATTAGCAAGTTCATATCCCCAGCAAAGGCCATTTCCTACGACATTTCCCCAAGAAGTGTTTTCCCCACAGACTCTCCTCACAGAGCCTCGCCGAGAAAAGTTTCCATAGTTGATACTCCCCCCGCAAGGTCAACTTTTCAAGCAGCCAATTTATTTTTGGTGGCTCATTGGTCCCGACAGACGGATCATTCCCCACAGAGCATTCAAGGATTGATACAGCGATCTGTTCCCTACCGGAGTTTTCTTCCCCAAGCAGATTTCTTTTTACACCATGCATAACATTTGCATTTGCATGCATATCATATCAAGCATACACATAAGCTGATAAACAGGTTCTTCCAAGCAGACTGAAGAATTACTTTACAACCAAGGTCATGAGATCCAGCCAGAGGATCATGCGTGAGTGATCCAGCCTGAGGGTCATTTTGAAGATTCAGCCTGAGAATCGTGTTCCAGTGATCCAGCCTGAGGGTCATTTCGAAGATTCCCCAGTGAAGTCGCCTACAAGCTTTATTTCCACAGCAAAGTCTAATTGAGGAGTCGTTACAACATGTTCTAGCCCGAAGAATATGTACGAAGCCCAAAAGTGGAATATGCTCGAAGCTGCATATCTAATATGAACGTTGGGTGTAGATTTCAAAAGAGGGTCAACCAGCGCATACCTCAGATGCGGGATCCTAATTATGGGAATTTATCATCAAAACAATCCAGATCTAGCCAGAAGATCGAAATAGACATAGCCAGAAGATCGAAAATCGCAACAATTCAGATCTAGCCAGAAGATCGAAGTAGATTCAGCCAGAGAATCGAAACAAAGAAGATCTAGCCAGAAGATCGAAAATCGCAACAATTCAGATCTAGCCAGAAGATCGGAGTAGATTCAGCCAGAGAATCAAAGGAAATAGATTCAGCCAGAGAATCGAAACGGAGGAGATTTAGCCAGAAGATCAAAATCGTATCCAACCCGAGGATCAAAATTAATATCCAACATGAGGACTAAATTGAGTATAGGTTCAGCCAGAGGATCGAAACTCCAGATTAAGCCAGAGGATCGGAAGAAAAATAAACAGCACGGTGTATTTCCGCGTTTTTGTGGTGTTCTCAGAGCGCAAATTTTCGGTCTATCTTTGGTATTCAATCACAGCTCACCCCGTTTGTCTGATAAGCTGTTCGCTTTCATACTACTCGGTTTAGTTGATGATTGAATAGGGGCAGCTGTAACACCCCAAAATTTGCCCTCCTCATTCATGCATTCATTTCATATTGCATTTCATCATGTAAATCAGAATTAGATCCAAAAAAAAAAATTAATAATTTTTTACAAAAAAAATAAATAAATAAAAATAATAATAAAAAAATAAATAAAATATAATAAAAAATTTTGGACTTGGGTCTCTCTCATTTGAGCCCACAAAACCATGAAATTCAGTCTATAAATACCAAGGCTTCACTTGAGAAAAAGGGAGAGAAGCAAAATACTCTGAGGTTTCCTTGGAACAAAACCCTGGACAAAACCTGAAGAGAAACCTGACAGAGAACTCAGAGAAACCTCCAAACCCTGAAGGGCCTCACGGGTGCAACTCAATTTCAATCAAGCTCTCCAATCAGGTTTGCCCTATTCCCATTATTTTACGCCTTCAATTTGAATGTTCTAAATGTGTGATGTATTGTGAATGGGTGAAACCTATTCCTTGAATGTTTAATCACATGATTTCTGAAATGTATGCCACAGGGTTTGAGGTTTCTGAAACCATACTGTTATCCATGAAAAAAATGCTTATGGTGTTTCACTAACCCTTTTGTTGATTTTTTGTGAGGGCTCACATGACTTTTGCAGAGATGGTTTGCGTGGTTTTCCCACTTTATTTGTGGGATACCCCCTTGAGGTTCATTCCGATTACATGTACTGACCCACTTTCTTTGATGGCATTAGCTTGGGAGATCCCTGGGTTTCTTACTCCTTTAATTGCTGTTACTTCGGATCTTTATCCGTGTGGCACTTTTACCTCTTTTCTGCATTTTATCGCTTTCTTAGCTGGAAGACCTCGATAGGAGGCATTTGTTTTCTTTTGTTTATTTACTTCTGAGCCCCTTGTTGGCACATTTACTTTATACATGTTTGTTTTGTATGTGTTCGTATCCCTGCAGGTAGCGCGGTTCCTTCGTCAAGGACTGCCTTTTTGCCCTTGAGCATCCCAAACCTTAAAACCCGAAGCAACACGTTAACTCTTTCTACTACAGGCGAGTAAGTCTCCAAAGGTCGAGCATTCGGTAGATTGCGTAGTGACGTCGTTCGTCCAAAACCCAATCCATAACCCCATAGTTAGCCGAACTATGTTTTGCTCTGATTCTCAGGCCAGATGAGATACGTAGGCATAAGACGCGATGTCTTAGCGAGCACACATCCCCTCAACCCATAGGTAGCCGAGCTACGAAGACTCTGATTCTCATATTCAGATGAGATACGTATGCAGTGGATGCGACATCCGCGCGAGTCATTTTCATTTAACCCCTTTTTTGTGTGCAAACAGCACAAGATAAACCCACACCCTTTAGAAGAACTACAAAAGTGGATCCCGTAGAGTACTACGGATGCGTAGGGGTGCTAATACCTTCCCTTCGCATAACCGACTCCCGAACCCAAGATTTGGTTGCGAGACCCCGTCTTGTCCTTTCCTTTTTCAGGTTTACTTCGAGCGTTTCCTTTCCCTCCTTTGGGATGAATAACGCACGGTGGCGACTCTTTTGTCATTTTCTTTCGCCGGTTGTTTTTTTCACGCACTGTATTTTTCAGGTTACGACACTTGTGAGATGGGTTCTATACCCGAACTCGAGTGCACTTATGATAGGAGAATGGCATAGTCGTGGTTAGGCATTACTCTTTCCAATAAGAACCTTAGAAGCCAAGGACCTTAGATACCTAGCCCATTTTTGCCTATTTTAGGACGTAGTGGGAAGGTTGTTCAAGTGTAAGACTTGAGGCGATTGTTACACGATACTACACTCATAAGAGTCCCTCTTGAGAATATTTTTGGAGAATGAGTAGTCATTTTATCCGATAATATCCGAAAGATGAGATGATGATTATGGAGACCTTTTTAGAACACGATTGTCAGGTTTAACCATAGTACACTCCTGTTGGGTGGTTCTTAACCGAGACCCCATGCTCGTGACTTACAACAAACCCTTGATTCGCGGTTGATCCGTTCTCGTATATTCTTAATTGTTGGTGTAAGCCCTAGAGGCCAATACTTTTGGTACTTGTATCGAATTATTTATTAATAATAAAAGGCATTTTCTTTATTATGGTTGATTAATAAAGTCCCTAGAATAGATAGTCCGTTTAATGTATTAAGTGTGACTTAATCATGAGAACACATTAAACATAAGGGCACTGTTCTTAAAGTATCCGTAGTCGAGCTTTAATGTGAAGTGGGATAACATTAAAGCATTAAGACTATTATGTTTGTAGACTGATGATCACATCTCATGGATCATGGATAAAGAGTTATCAAGTCTTAAACATAGGTATGAATATTAGGAGTAATATTTATACCGGATTGACCCGCTATGAGAATACTATATAGAAAGTTATGCAAAGTGTCATAAGTTATTCTCATGGTGATAATAGTGTATACCACTCTTCGACCTGAAACCACTATGGATCCTAGATGTAAAGTTGAGTGCTTTATTACTGATCCAACGTTATCCGTAACTGGATGACCATAAAGACAGTTGATGAGTACTCCACGAAGCATGCTGAGGGACATGAGTGTCCTAGATGGAATTTGCCAATCCTGCGTAACAGGATAAATGTCTATGGGCCCAATATTGAACTGGACAAGGGTGACACGGTCTATACCTTGTGTTCAATATAGACATAAGGGCAAAGGGGTAATTATACACATAATTATTATCACAGGAGGTTTTGTCAGATCACATGACATTTTCGTGACTTGGGTAGCAGTGATGTGTTGCTAGATACCGCTCACTGTTTATTATGTTAAATGCGTGATTTAATATAATTGCCAACGTCGCGAGAACCTATAGGGTCACACGCAAAGGACGGATTGATGAGAGATAGAATAATTAAGGAACATCGTAAGGTACGGTATACTTAAGCAGAACACGAAATATGGTAAGGTACCAAATACTTAAGTGATTTTGGCATATTATGAGATATAGGCCAAAATGCACTTAAGTGGGCTTTTTGGCTTGAAGCCCACACAAGTGGTTCTATAAATAGAGCTCTTGTGCAGAAGCTTTGTATGGGAATACAACACAACTGAAGAGTTGGAATTTCGTATCTCTCTCTCACTCAAAGCCTTCATTCATAACAGCTAGCACTGCGATTGAAGGAATCCGTTCGTGTGGACTGAGTAGAGACGTTGTCATCGTTCAACGTACGTGATCGCCCCGTGGATTTGTATCCAAGGTTTTGGTCGTTTCAAGAGATCTGCACCAAAGGTTTGAATCGCCACAAGAGGTAACGACTCTATCACTGATCATGCCCATTCGTAAGGATCACTAAATGGAGAAAATTTTAAATTCCGCTGCGCCTTGAATGGCAATTCTCCAACATCAATATCAATGGAACTTAGGTGTTGATAAGGTGTAAACCATAATCCACCAAAATGGATGATTGATATTGACGATGACGTGAGCCATCCCGTGACCTTTGTGTGGTGTGAATTGCTTGATCCTTCAGTGTGATTGTTGCATCCATGCATTCATGCATTCATATGCATCCATATCATCAACAATAAAATTTTCAAGAAACTTAACAGGTCTATTTGCAAATTTTTGGACATGGATAAGCAAAGAAGGAATACGAAGAAGTACAGTTTCCGACAACCCGACTTGAAAGAGTTAAGGAGTTTGACATCTTATGTATTAGCGCCCTTGGAGTTCAAAGCTCGCCATGGGAAGCTTCTGTCTATTCTTTCTACCAAGGTGGATGAAGGTCTAATGAACGTGTTGGTGCAGTTCTACGATCCCTATATCGATGCATCACTTTTCCAGATTCCTAGCTTTTGCCTACGCTTGAGGAGTATGCCTATCATGTGGGTATACCTATTCTTGACCAATTGCCATTCAGTGGTTTGGAGAAGGTTCCGTCTTCCCAAGAGATTGCTGACATGCTTCATGTAGATGTATTTGACATTATTGCTAATATGACTACCAAAGGTGGAATTCAAGGTTTCCCATTTGATTTTCTGATTTCCAAAGCTACTTTGTTTGGGAAGGCCATAAGTGAGGAAGCTTTTGAAGCCATATTTGTACTCCTCATCTATGGGCTAGTGTTATTTCCCAACATCGACAATTTTGTGGATGTGAACGCTATTAGGATTTTCTCTTCTCTTAATCCCGTTCCGGCTCTGTTGGCTGACACTTATTTCTCTTTGCATATGAGAAATGCAAAGGGTGGTGGTTCCATTGTATGCTGTCTGCCTCTATTGTACAAGTGGTTTATTTCGCACTTGCCTCAGACCCTTGCCTTCTAGGAGAACATGGGATGTCTACGGTGGTCCACGAGACTTATGTCTCTCACTAATGATGATATCTCTTGGTATAACCGTGTTTATGATGGAGTTCAGATTATTGATTCTTATGGTGAGTTCTCCAATGTACCTCTTCTTGGTACATGTGGCGGAATTAACTACAACCATGCTTTGGCTCGCCGCCAGCTTGGGTTCCCCTTAAAGGATAAACCTAACAACATTGTGTTGGAAGGCTTGTTCTTTAAAGAGGGTAAAGATCCCCAAAACTTGAAGGATAGGATGGCCCGCGCCTGGCACAAAGTTCATAAGAAAGGAAGGAATGAGCTTGGTCCGATGAATTATGTTGCTTTGGAACCTTACACCTCTTGGGTAAGGAAGAGATCTCATGAGTACCGTATGCCGTATGAATATCCGAGACCTACCCCTATGGTTATGGTTGGGCCTTCAACCCTCCCTAATCAAGGAGTAGAGGAGTTCATAGACGAGGACCTGTCGCGTGGTTTGGTTCGTGAGCGTGAGGAACTTCTTCAGAAGCTCAAAGATAAGGATGCAGTGGTAGAATTTCTAGAGCATCAGGTTATTGATGAGCCTGATGATGTTGTTACTTCTCTTCTTCCTCACTCGTCTAGGTTTTGGAAGAAGAAGTATGATCAGCTCGCCAAGGAGAAGGCCGACATGGAAGAAACTTATGAGAGAGAGGTGAAGAGACTTCGTGCAGCTTATCTTCCGATCTCGAAGGCTTTGGACGATTGCTTCTAGGGCTCCATAGGATGTTTATTCTCCTTTTCTCTTATATTGTATTTGGTTACCAAAACTGTATTACTTCTTGGGTGTAAAAAGTTTCCAAATATTATTACTATGAGTATTCTATATATGTCTTAAAAGTTAAATATTTTCAAATATTTGCAAATAGATCTCTATAAAGTTCCTCTAAAAAAACAAACCATATGCACAAACATTGCATGCATCATATGCATAAGCAGGTTTTATTCCAAGCTCTTGATTAGTGGTCTAACTCTTTGCTCTTCATTTATTTTGAAGACAAGCTGACGCACCGGTATAATACCAGGACAAATCATTTAAAGATAATGGAAAATCTCGAGCAAGAGAACAAGGACTTGAAGGAAGAGATTGCTAGGCTGACTACCATGATGGAGTCAGTTCTGGCCGCACAAAGTCAAGCTTCACCAACTCCTGCAACTCCTCCCGCGAGGACTGTCATTTCTGAGGTAGCTACTTCAACTGTGCCTGCTGCAACAACCCACTTCGCTCCGACTATGCCAACCGGGTTCCCTTGAGGAATGCCATCCAATTTCATGCCAGAGGGTTTCGCTCCTACTCTCGCTTCTATGCCGGCATCTAGCCCGGTCGTGTCTGTGCCACCTCCCGTTGTGCACACCCTTCCCCGTGTCGAAAACACCATTTATCATTCCGAGCCATCTAAGGGCCCAGACGTATATGAAAAAATGGATGAAATGAAAGATCAATTCCTTGAGTTGCGCAAGGAAATGAAGACTTTGAGGGGTAAGGACCTCTTTAAGAAAAGTGTTGCTGAGTTGTGCCTGGTGCCCAACGTTAAAATCCCTGTTAAATTAAAAGTGCTTGACTTTGAGAAGTATAAGGGAAATACATGCCCTCTCAGCCATCTTGTGATGTATGCTCGCAAGATGTCAACACAGACTGACAATGACCAACTGCTGATTCACTACTTTCAGGATAGCCTGACAGGTGTTGCGCTCCGGTGGTAAATGGGGCTGGAAAGTGAAAGCATCCACACTTTCAACGATCTAGGCGAGGCCTTTGTAAAGCAGTACAAATATAATATGGATATGGCTCCAGATAGGGACCAGTTGATGACAATGTCCCAAAAGGATAAGGAGACCTTCAAGGAATACGCCCAGAGATGGCGAGAACTGGCAGCTCAGATAGTGCCAGCCCTAAAGGAGAAGGAGATGACAAATATCTTCTTGAATACTTTGAGCTCTTTCTATTATGAGAGAATGATTGTTAGTGCTCCCTCAGACTTCACCAAAATGGTGAATATGGGGATGAGACTAGAAGAAGGGGTCCGCGAAGGAGGTTTATCTGGAGATGATGGTTCCTCAGCAAAGAAGTATGGAGGATTTGCTAGGAAGAAGGAGGGAGAGACTCATGATGTGTCCTCTCCTGTTAAAATAAGGCCCTCTGTAAGGAGGAGGGATGTGCGTCCGACCATTAACCAACAGCAGGTGGCTCATATAGCACCTTCTTTCAGAGAAGGTCATCAACAACAACAACATCGTCAACAGCAACAGGCTTACCAGCCTCGCAACAATAGTAACACCAGCACCAACAACTATGAGAGGAAAAGGGTAACTTTTTTGACCCAATTCTGATGACATATGCTGAGCTATATCCTTCCTTGATCGATAGGAAGCTGATAACTCCACGAGATCCTCTCGCTGTACCAACCAATCCTCAGTGGTGGTACAAGCCCGAACTCCATTGTGTGTATCATTCTGGTGTTCCCGGATGTAGCGGGGTATTCGTTACCTTTAGATCTATTGACTAAATCAAAAGTAAATCATACAATTCGAGTCACCACCGTACTTCTATTTATCCAAAGGAAAGGTTAGAAAGTGAACAAAAATCGAGAAGTTTTATCAAATCAAAAACTAATAAAAATGTCTGATATCTGGGTAAGGGGGTTGGTTATGCAATGGGAAGGTTTTAAGCACCCAAAACATCCTTAGTACTCTAAGGGAGCCCTTTTTGCAAATGTTGTATGGTAGGTTGGTATTTGGAAAATATTTGTGCAAACATGATTGGGGAGATGAGAAAAGAATATGCAAATTATTTACAATTTTTGTGTTTGAATGGATAAACCCATTGCCTACGTACCATCACAAAGGTCAGATCAAAACCTCGTAGTTCGGGGTAAAATTCTCAAAATAAATTGGTGAATTGATTGGATCAAAATCCTTAAGGTCTTTTATTATCAAAGGGAACCTAAAAACCACAATCCACCATGTGAGGAGAGCTTCAACATACTAGTGAGGGATCCACTCTATAATAAGAATGGAAGACTTATAGTCCAATCACTAAGGATACAGGTGAGGTTTATATCAACCACTATGATAACTCAAACCCAATAGCTAATGTTTATGAAAAGCTTTGGCAAAGATGGCCATTGGAACCACAAAAACAATTCGATTGAGTTGTATTTACAAATTAGGAGTATTCACAAAATAAAGTCAAAGTTGACTTAAGATTCAATTCAAAACAAGTATTATGAAAATGGCTCTTCTAATTTGCTCAAGTTTGGAATCTTATGACAATGGCTCTTAACTTGGATGCTTATGACAATGGCTCTTCTAATTTGCTCAAGTTTGGAATCCCTATCACAAGACAAGAACAAACAATCAAAAAGTTCCACAATGCAATAGAAAGAATGGACAAAAAGATAGTTTAGATTAGGGGTCCTTTCTAGTCATCTTCAAGATTAAGCATTCTAAAGGCATGAGGCCTAGTTTCTCTTCAACATATTTAGCATTCTAAAGGCATGAGACCTAGTTGCTCTTGAAACTCCATTAAGCATAGGTAAGGTCCTAATTCTAAGTCCTTTCTCCTTTTTTCATTGGTTTCACACACACAAAAACAAAACAAGCATAAGGCAAAAGTATATTTACACAATAATGTGCTCAAGTGAGCAAAAGGCAAATGGCATAAACATAAACATGAGCTCAAGTGAGCAAAGGGAAAACACAATATGAATTAATGAGCAAGAAATTAAATTGCATTAAAGTAAATTGCAAGAATTAAATGCTTGAATTAAATGTTAGTAATTAGTAGTTAGTGTTAGTGTGCCATAATGCAATTTAGCGCTATGTTAAGCAATCGTAAGTGGACTAATGTAGTAGTCACACCTATCTGAGGCCGGTAAATAAAACTATAGGCAAATAAACACAAGTTAGAGACCATGACTAGTAAGCCAAGCTCCTACAACTTGCCATGCTAAAAGAAAAGAAGAATGACCTTGTATGGATTTTAGGTTTTTTGCTTGACCAAGAAGCAACCTATCTTGGACACAAAGCAATTCACTTGATCTTTGATCAAGATGAATTTGATTTGGATCAAAGAAGGTTAAGCCTCTCATATGTCAAGGCTAACTGTCGCAACCTTAAAAATACAGTGCGCGAAAAAACAACCGGCGAAAGAAAATGACAGAAGAGTCGCCACCGTGCGTTATTCATCCCAAAGGAGGGAAAGGAAACGCTCGAAGTAAAGCTGAAAAAGGAAAGGACAAGACGGGGTCTCGCAACCAAATCTTGGGTTCGGGAGTCGGTTATGCGAAGGGAAGGTATTAGCACCCCTACGCATCCGTAGTACTCTACGGGATCCACTTTTGTAGTTCTTGTCTAAAGTGTGTGAGTTTATCTTGTGCTGTTTACCAAAAAAAAGGGTTAAATGAAAATGACTCGCGCGGATGTCGCATCCACTGCATACGTATCTCATCTGAATATGAGAATCAGAGTCTTCGTAGCTCGGCTGACCTATGGGTTGGGTAATTGTGCTCGCTAAGACATCGCGTCTTATGCCTACGTATCTCATATGTCTTGAGAATCAGAGCAAAACGTAGTTCGGCTAACTACGGGGTTATGGATTGGGTTTTGGACGAACGACGTCACTATGCAATCTACCGGATGCTCGACCTTTGGAGACTTACTCGCCTGTAGTAGAAGGAGTTAACGTGTTGCTTTGGGTTTTAGGGTTTGGGATGCTCAAGGGCAAAAAGGCAGTCCTTGACGAAGGAACCGCGCTACCTGCAGGGATACGAACACATACAAAACAAACATGTATAAAGTAAATGTGCCAACAAGGGGCTCAGAAGTAAATAAACAAAAGAAAACAAATGCCTCCTATCGAGGTCTTCCAGCTAAGAAAGCGATAAAATGCGGAAAAGAGGTAAAAGTACCACACGGATAAAGATCCGAAGTAACAGCAATTAAAGGAGTAAGAAACCCAGGGATCTCCCAAGCTAATGCCATCAAAGAAAGGTGAGTCAGTACAGGTAATTGGAATGAACCTTCAGGGGGTATCCCACAAATAAAGTGGGAAAACCACGCAAACCATCTCTGCAAGAGTCTGTGAGCCCTCACAAAAACTCAACAAAAGGGTTAGTGAAACACGATAAGCATTTTTTTCATGGACAACAGTATGGTTTCAGAAACCTCAAACCCTGTGGCATACATTTCAGAAATCATGTGATTAAACATTCAAGGCATAGGTTTCACCCATTCATGCATAATTAAACCCGTGGGCAAAAACATAATGAAATTCATCCATCATACCTCATACATTCAGATGATCCAAATTAAGAGCATAAAATTATGGGAATGAGGCAAACCTGATGGGAGAGACCAGTTGAAATGTTAGGGTTTGCGTGAGATGGGGGTTGCTCTGAGTTCTCTGTCAGGTTCCTCTCCAGGTTTTATCCAGGGTTTTGTTTCAAGGAAACCTAAGAGTATTTTGCTTCTCTTCCTTTTTCTTAAATGAAGCCTTGGTATTTATAGACTGAATTTCATGGTTTTGTGGGCTCAAATGAGAGAGACCCAAGTCCAAAAAAAATTTTTGTTATATTTTATTTTATTTATTTATTTATTTAATTAATTTTTTTTTTTTTTTTTCGTTTCGTTTTTTTTTCTTTTTTCGTTTCGTTTTTTTTTAAATAAAGTTTCTTGGATCTAATTCTGATGAAATGCAATATGAAATGCTAAATGAATGCATGAATGAGGGGGGGCAAATTTTGGGGTGTTACAGCTGCCCCTATTCAATCGTCAGCTAACCCGAGTAGGGTGAAAGCGAACAGCTTATCAGACAAACGGGGTGAGCTGTGATTGAATACCAAAGACAGACCGAAAATTTGCGCTCCGAGAACACCACAAAAATGCGGAAATACACCGCGCTGTTTATTATTCTTCCGATCCTCTGGCTGGATCTGAATTAGTCTTCTGGCTTAATCTGGAGTTTCGATCCTCTAGCTGAACCTATACTCAATTTAGTCCTCTAGTTGGATATTAATTTTGATCCTCGGGCTGGATACGATTTTGATCTTCTGGCTAGATCTTCTTCGATCTTCTGGCTAGATCTCCTTCATTTCGATTCTTTGGCTGAATCTATTTCGATCTTCTGGCTAGATCTGAATTGTTGCGATTTTCGATCTTCTGGCTAGATCTTCTTTGTTTCGATTCTCTGGCTGAATCTACTTCGATCTTCTGGCTAGATCTGGATTGTTTTGATGATAAATTCCCATCATTAGGATCCCGCATCTGAGGCATGCGCTGGTTGACCCTCTTTTGAAATCTACACCCAACCTTCATATTAGATATGCAGCTTCGAGAATATTCCACTTTTGGGCTTCGTACATATTCTTCGGGCTAGAACATGTTGTAACGACTCCTCAATTGGGCTTGCTGGGGAAATAAAGCTTGTAGGCGACTTCACTGGGGAATCTTCAAATTGAGCCTTAGGCTGGCTTACTGGAACACGATTCTCAGGCTGAATCTTCGAAATGACCCTCAGGCTGGAACACGATTCTCAGGCTGAATCTTCGAACAGACCCTCAGGCTGGATCACTGAAACACGATGTAAGACCCCAATTTTATCCCTAAGATCCCTCATGGCATCATATCATATCATATCATTGCATCAAGGATCATTGTGCATCTTGCCTCCTTTCCTGTGGGTGGGTTGTCTTTTGAGAGTGATTCTTGATCACCAAGCATGTTTTGCATATGTATATCATTGCTTTTCATTTGTTTACTAACCAAAAGTACAAAAATGTGTCATCTAACCTTGTTACTTGCAGATGAAGCAATCTTAGGTCAAGACAGTCAAAGGCATTCATTGAGCAATAGATGGTGGCCATTCTGAAGAATTTGGGCACCATGATCATTCATAAGAGTTCATATGAGCCATAATATCATTTTGAATTAAAATCTCAAGTGGTAGATGTAGGTGCTTGATTAGCTGCATTATATGGTAAAACACTAGCTGGATTCTAATGTCTTGACTGATGTCATGACATGGTGTATATGTGTGACTGCACTGTAGGTTAGAATATCTAACTGTACTCTGATGTCTTGACTGATGTCATGACACACTTGAATAGTTACTGCAGGATTAGCTAATACAGGATTTATTGAATGTCAAACTGGATGTTGTGACAATCATCCCTGTCAGCAGATACTAAGGAATAGAACAGCTGGTGTTCTGTTAGAACTTAATATTTATTTCCAGTCTGGTTATCAAGGAAATACCAGACCTGGCATAAGGCCTACTATATGAATGTCAAACTGGATGTTATGACATTCATCATGGACAGTATATACTGAATAATAGACAGAGTGGTGTTCTGCTACACTTCAGTATGTTTCTTAGTCTGTTCTTCAAGAGGATAACAGAACTGACTTAAGGCCAAATGTGTAAATGTTAAATTGGATACTTTGACATTTATTAATGTAAGCTGTTATTGTAGTATGGTCATTTTGGTCATGTACAGGTCAGCAAAATTGTACAGTCTGTTTTCTGGAAAAACAGACTTAGCATATGATCCTTGATGTCAAGCTGAATGTCGTGACATTCATTCCTGACAGCATATGATATATTGTAGGTTGTTCAGTTTTCTGTTTCAGCTTTTTCTCAGGCTATTCTTCAGGGATTCAACAGCTTAGAGAAAATCCAGGAAATCAACAACCAAGCTACATTTAATGAACCTAACAAATAGCCTATTTGTTAGTAACCTAGATGTTGAATTTATGGGAACACGCATGACCTTAAATTCAGGAGAATACAAGTGCAAAAGCCTAGGTACTGCAATATAAAAGGAAGTCGTTCCTTCATTCAGTTTTGGGGATTTTGAGGCGTGAAGATTTAGTGTGTCCATCATACTTCACTGTTGTATTTTTGTGAGTAATGTATTAGACATATCTTGTAAGCCAAGCCATTATCACGTAGATGATTGCTTTGGCATAGGGTGTTCATTGAGTTGTAAGTGTTGTGTCGCTCAAAGCTTTTAAGCGTGAGTGCTGTGTATCTTGATTAAAGTTGTTAAGCACAATCAAGAGTTGTTTGAAGTGTGACTTCAAAGTTGTCTCTAATATTGATTAAAGGTAGTAATCATTGAGGTGATTGAGGGGGAGTGAGTAGGAACTCTGATCTTAGAGTAAGATTGAAATTGCATTGGGTAGGGATTAAGTGACAAGTTGTAAACGGGTGAGTTTAGCTTTGAATTAATACTACTGATAGTGGATTTCCTCCCGGGCTTGGTAGCCCCCAGATGTAGGTCATGTTGGACTGAACTGGGTAAACAAATACTTGTGTTATTTACTGCACTTACTTTTAAGTTCTGCATAATTCTTGTGTGTGCAGAATTGGATGTCATAATAACCCGTGTGACATCTAAAGTCTGATAACTAGAATTTCAGTAGAGGCTTGAATTTCATCTGAGCCAAGCCAGGTCAACTAAAACCCTAGAAAAGTCAACACAAGTCAACTGTGCATTCAATCATGGAAGTGAAGGTGGGAGGTGGTTATAGAGGCCTCATTCATGTCCATACAAGTCTCATTTAACATTTCAAACATCAACAATGGAGAATTTGAGGTCAGATGAAAACTTTCCAAAAAATAGAAAGTGACCTGTAATTTGGAATTGCCAAAAATGGAAAGGTTTTCTCCTCAAGATTACATCCTCAAGCAAGCTTCAAATGAAATTTTGTCCAACATGAAAGTTGAAGATCTTGCTCTCACCTTTCCAAAACGTCCAAGAAGATGAATTTATCATTTGTGGTTGGAGAGATATGATCAAAACATGGCCAAGTGTGGATTGAACTTCAAAAGGGCATAACTTTCAAACCACTGCTCCAAATCATGTGGCTCTTTTTGCTAAATTCTTGTCATGGACTATAATTTCATAATCTTGCATTACATTGCATCATTTCTCATTTCATGATCATTTGCAAAAAACTTGATTTTTGGAGGGAATTTTCACAATTTGAATTTGGTGCATAATTTGGATATTTTACCTTTGCTATTGATTCCAAAAATGATTTTTAAGTGAAGTTAGCAAGCATCACGTGCACTGTTCATGCACCATGTTCATGCAAAGGTGAAAATACCAAAATGTGCAAAACACCTCCAAAGTTAATCATTCATTAGCATTTTGGTTAAACATGATTAAGCATGACTAATTAGGAGTATATAAACTCAAATCCTAACAGAATTCAGTAACCACAATTCATTTTTTCAGATCTCAAATTTTTGCTCTCAATTTTCTCTCAAATTTTTCTCTCATTTCTTCATATCAATTCATAAATCCTTGCTTAGTTCATCATCTAGTATCATCATTGATCATTATTCAAGCAAGAATCACTCCAATTCGTGCGTCTTGAAGCTGCTCCAAGCAAGGACATCAACAATGGTGGATTCTTCAAACTGTTGATTCGTGACCAATTGAGCATCAAGAACTCCTCCAATCCACTCCATAAGCTTGCTAAAGGAAGATTTGATCACTACAAGGCCTGGAATTCACGAATTTGAAAGCTGCTCTTCAAGAGGTGTTGAAATCGATCCTCTCTTTTCTTAATTTTGTTATGTGATTGTTATAGATCTCGTTTGTGTGATGATTCTGAGCTTTATTTCACTTGAAACCATGCCTTATTCACTTAGATTCAAGGAATTGAAGTTTTCATGATGAATATTAATTTGCTCGATCCATGCGTGTTATGATGTTGTTTGATGGAATTGTTGTTGATTATTGATGCCTGATGATAGATCTTTGTAATGCTATGCTTAATTCATGTTTCTGTGCACTTTGGAAATTTCTGGAAAATTGATGATGAAGATCATGAGGATCTTCATCGTATTCATACTGGCTGCATATTACCTGCGAAATTTCATGCGACCTTCATACTGTTTCCTGCGGATTTACCTATGTGTTCTTCAGCATTACCTGCGGATTATGGCTTTTGCACGCGCTTAGGGCTTGGTCCAAAACGACCGCGTTTGGTCTTGGCGCGCTTGGATTTTGAATTGTGACTCCCTTCGATTCCGGCATACAGCATTTCCAAAATGGCCTTTGCATTTTTCTCCATTTCATCCATATGCCATCCATGCTTGCTTCTTCATGTATTTTTATTTTTCTTTCACTCTTAAAATTCATAACTCAATGAATAATCATCCAAATGACATGATATTTTTTGCATCTTGATCCTTATCATGTCTACTATTTTTTGGTTTTTTTTCCAGAATTTGTGCACGGTGGAAAAATGTTTTGGCCTAGGGTTTGTGTATGCATATGCTATCTTGTACGTTGCTTGCCATTTTCTTTGTGAAATAATGATGGTTGATCCAATGAATGTGAAATTTGGCATGCTTAAACTAGACACCCTAATTGACATTGTGGTGTTGAGTTTGCATTTTTTGAATTTTTGGTTGTTGAGATATGATCTGATTAATGTAGGTGTGACAATGTGTGTCACACCTTTGCTTGCTCAATTTGTTGATTTTCTTTTCCATGCAAATAAATGCCAAATGATGTGATTTTTTGCATGATGATTCTTCTGGATGTTAGGATTTATCATAAAGTTCTGTGGAATTTTTGGATTGATTTCTGATTTGTTTGGTATTTTTCTTGCTGGTTGACCATTTGTGGACTTTTGAATAGTCATGAACTTCAATGATTTATGAAATGCTGGTTGTGTATCCTATGGATTTCAAATTTTACACATGTTTTCTAGGCACATTGAAGTTTCTTGTGGCTTTGGTTTGAGTCATTTATCATTTGTCATCTCTGTTTTAGGATTGCCTTAATTTGATGTATCAATTTGTGCCTCCTTTGAGCTTGTTTGTGCTTACATTGCCTTATGGAATTTAATTGCCTTGCTTATATTTGTCCAAATGCCCTGATTTTTGGTGTGTTGATCATTTGATGTGTCCTATTTAGTCTTGATTTTTCTTGAGATTTATTGAGTCATTTTGGAATTAATATGCATTTGTTCTTTCTATTGCTTCAATGTGCTTCCAATTTGCATACCTTGACATGATTGGTTTGTGAAATGAATTTGGTTGATCCTATTGACATGAGACCTTTTGGATTATGTTCTTAATTGGTTGAGTTTGATTCTTGTCAATTTTCATGTTCTGTTTTGGATTATTTCTCCTTCTTTGACCCTAGGCCTTGACCTAGTGGTTTGCTTCTCTTGTTTGAGCTTGTTTTCAGGTTAAGAAATACATGGCCATAAGGGGATTAATTCACATTGCTTGAGTTGGTTTATTAGACTGATATTGACTAACCTTGACTTGTTTTGTAGGATGCTTTTAGCTCATTTGAGTTGAGCTTATGCCTTGCACATTGTAGCCTTGCTTGTTTGATTGTGTATTGTCTGTTGACTGTTGGATTATCTGTTTGACTTTTTGACTTGTATACTGATTGAGTTGGATTGTTTTCAGGTACATTAGTTGCTTAAGTTCATTTTGAACTTGCTTTTGCTTGGTTGCTTAACCAATTAGGTATAATTTCTCTTCTTCATGTAGTCTGGAAGACCTGGCCTGTTATGTGGTCAGGCACCTGTCTGAAGTCCTCCTTAAGAGGCAATGCTTGTGTTTGTTTATTTTTGTGCCAAGCAGGAAAAGTCCTCATATGAGGCAATTGGTAGATAAAAGAGATGTGTAGTCCATCTGCTACTATTCTGTGTGTCATCCCTTTGCTCACATTACATGTTGATGCATTGTGGATCTTAACCCAAGATCTATAGAGTCATTCACTTGTGGAGAGAGTTCCAACTTTCTGAACTCCCACACATTCTATCATCTGAAGCTCTCCCTGACCAGGGATAAGAGCTATGAGGCACACCCCTCATCTCCATTTCATCTACTTCACCTTAACCCTCAATGTTAAGGTTAAGAGTACAACTTACCCCATTCCAGTTGACTGTAAAGTCTAACCTTGCTTGAGCCTAATTGCTTGTGTATAGTGTGGGCTAATTGACTTTGTTTGATTGATTGCTTGATCCATCTGTGCATGCTTGCTTGTGTGCTTTGTGCATTTATCATCATTAATTGTTCATTATTACATGATCATCATTTCATATCTCTATGACATCTTTGTTTGTCCATTGAGGAATCAGTTGTAAGTCCAGTTGTTGGCCATTGATCCTATGATTTGGAAGGGATTGAGTGTAAGACCATTTGTTGGCAACTAGTATCCTCTTTTCTTATTGCTTTTGTTTGTTTGTTGTATGTGAGGATGCAATTGTAAGTCCAAGTTGTTGGCATTTGTACTCCTATGATCATCCTTTGGAGATTGGTATAAGCCCAGATAGATTGGCATCTGATATCCATGTTTTGTTTTGCCTTGTGAGACTAGTGTAAGTCCATTGATTGGCATCTGGTATCATTGTTTTGTTTTAGGAGATTGGTGTAAATCCGTTGATTGGTATCCGGTATCCGCCTTTGTTTGTGAGATTGGTATAAGTCCATTGATTGGCATCCGGTATCATTGTTTTGTTTTAGGAGATTGGTATAAATCCATTGATTGTTATCCGGTATCCGCCTTTGTCTGTAAGATTGGTGTAAGTCCATTGATTGGCATCCGGTATCACTTTGCTTTGCATTTGTTACTTGCATTGTTGCCTCATTCCAAAGGACACACTTGAATCATCTTCCATATGATTTCAAGAGGTGAACATCTAAGAAGTTTTACTTCCTTACCCTCTCACCTTTTGTTTTCAAAACTCCCTTTTCACATGTTAATTCAAAAACTTTGAACTATTGTGCAAACATTTTCATCTCTTTTCAAATTAGAAACCTAGGCTTTAGGCCTTTGATTTTTCAAAACTTCATAACACTTATTTGAATTGAATCCTAATCATACTTTGACCATATTTTATGAATACTCATAATCAATTATCTTTACTCATTCAATTGTTTTGTGGCTTTGTCCATTCTTATTAAGTTTTCATACATTAGCCATAGGCTTGATTTATCCTAGTTGGTTGATATTAATGTCACCTTCTTGTCCTTAGTGATTGAATTGTAAGACTTCCTTGCTTATTATAGGGTTAACCCCTCACTAGCAAGTTGAAGCTTTTCTCACATGGTGGACTCGTTGTTTGTATAAGGTTGAGTTTTCTCCCGTGGATAACGAAAGACCTTAGGGCTTTTGTTTAAAATGAACCCATTCATATTTTGGAAATCTTTTAGCCGAACTACGGTGTTTTGATCCTTACCTTTCATGGAAGGTACGTAGGCAACGAGTTCATCCGTTCAAACACAAAAATAATAACTTGTATATTCTTTTCTCATCTTCCCAATCATGTTTGCACAATATGTCATAAACAAATAAACTTTTTATACAACAAGTGTGAAAAGGGCTCCCTAGGAGTACCTAGGACGTTTTGGGTGCCTAACACCTTCCCATTGCGTAATTTACCCCTTACCCAGATTCTCTGATCTTTTCATTAGTTTTCTATGTGTAAAACTTCTTAGGCTTTTGTTCGCTTTTTAGCCATTCCTTTGGATAAATAAAAGTGCGGTGGCGACTCGATTCTTTGTATGCTTTGTTTTTGGTTTAGTCAATAAATCATAAAGTGACGAATACACCGCTATAGAAAATGGCGACTCTGCTGGGGACTCATCCTTGGTGGTGTTGCCTACTTTTCACCCTTGTTGTATGATATCTTGTTATTTGTTATTTGACATATTTTTGTACAATTTGGGATTACTATATTGATTGTAATGGTTGAATTGCGTGATATACAATTGCTGTTTGCTTTGGTGATCTCTGTGAGATGAGTTCTATACCCGAACTCGATTGCACTCTAGGATAGGAGAATGGCATAGTCTTGTTGACTGGTGTGGAGTATTCCTTAGCCAGTTGACTTGCGAGTCCATTCACTTGGTGGAGGTCATGTTGGATTAATAATGTCACACAAGTTATTTGTGGTTAGGCATTATTCTTTCAATCATGTGCCTTAGAATCCAAGGACCTTAGTTTACCAAGCCTATCTTGGCCTATATTTTTAGGACGTAGTGCGGAAGTCGTTCAGATGTCAGTTCTGATGCGACTGTTACGCGATACTACACTCATAAGGGTCTCTCTTGAGAATATTTTTGGAATACGAGTATTCGTTCCTCCGATAATATCCGAAAGATGGGACGATGATTATGGGAACCTTTGGTAGAACATGTCTGGCAGGTTTAAACCCTAGTACACTCCCTTTGGGTGGTTCTTAACCGAGACTCCATGCTCGTGACTCTCAGCAAACCCGTGATTCATGGTTGAGTCGTTCAGACATCCTTAATATCAATGGAACTTGGGTGTTGATAAGGTGTAAACCATAATCCCCCAAAATTGATGGCTGATATTAAGGATGATTGAGCCGATTCATGTACCGTTAATATCAATGGAACTTGGGTGTTGATAAGGTGAAAACCATAATCCACCAAAATGGATGATTGATATTAGGGATACAATGAGCTTTCCCATGACCTTTGTCTGGTGTGGCTTGCTTGATCCTTGAGTGTGATTGTTGCATTCATGCATTCATGCATTCATCTGCATTCATGTCATCAGAAAAACCAGAAAAATTTTCAAGGAACTTAAAGGGTTTATTTGTAAAATTTTCAGACATGGAAAGACCAAAAAGGCATACAAAGAAGTACAGCTTTAGACAGCCCGATGTGAAAGAGTTAAGGAATCTGACATCCTATGTATTAGATCCCTTGGGTTTCAAAGCTCGGTATGGGAAGCTTCTGCCTTTGCTGACTACTCAGGTTGATGAGGGTTTGATGAGTACTTTGGCTCAGTTCTATGATCCTCTGTATCACTGCTTCTCATTTCCGGACTTCCAGCTGTTGCCTATGCTTGAGGAGTATGCTCATCTTATTGGGATTCCGATTCTGGATCAAGTGCCGTTCAGTGGCTTAGAGAGTATTCCGACTGCTCGAGAGATCGCAGACTTGTTACACATAGATGAATCCTTGATTAAAGCTAATATGACTACCAAAGGTGGAATTCAGGGTCTTCCTTCCGAGTTCCTCATTGCTCAAGCTACCGTTTATGGGAAGGCCAGGAGTGAGGATGCCTTTGAGGCTTTATTTGTGCTGCTCATCTATGGTTTGGTATTGTTCCCCAACATCGACAAATTTGTGGATGTGAACGCTATTAGGATCTTCTCAGTTCTTAATCCCGTTCCGACTCTGTTGGGTGATGCATATGTCTCTTTGCATCTGAGGAATGCGAAGGGTGGAGGAGTCATTGTGTGCTGTTTGCCTCTGCTGTATAAGTGGTTTATTTCTCACTTACCGCAGACAGTCGCTTTCAAGGAGAACCAGGGATGTCTACGGTGGTCTCAGAGACTTATGTCTCTCACTAATGATGATATCTCTTGGTATGATCGTGTGTATGATACTGTGCAGATTATTGATTATTGTGGTGAATTCTCTAATGTGCCTCTTCTTGGTACATGTGGTGGGATCAACTACAATCCTATTTTAGCACGTCGTCAGCTTGGGTTCCCCCTAAAGGATAAACCTCATAACATTCTGTTAGAAGGTGTGTTCTTTCAGGAGGGTAAAGATCCCCAAGGCCTGAAAGCCAGATTTGTCCGCGCTTGGCGCAAGATTCATAAGAAGGGTAGGAACGAATTGGGTCCGAAGAACTGCATTGCTTTGGAACCATATACTTCTTGGGTCAGACAGAGAGTTGCTGAGTACCTCATGCCGTATGATCATCCGAGACCTACACCGTTGGATGTGGTTGGGCCTTCAACCCTCCCCACCCAAGATGTAGAGGAGTTGAGAGAAGAAGACCTTTCACGTGCATGGATCTGTGAGAGAGAAGAATTGCTTCAACAGCTGAAGGAGAAGGATGCTCTGATTGAGTTTCTCGAGCATCAGGTGATCGATGATCCGAATGATACTTGGACTTCTCTGCTTCCTCAGTCTTCCAAGTTCTGGAAGAGGAAGTATGATCGACTTGCAAAAGAGAAAGCGGATATGGAAGCAGCCTATGAGAGAGAAATCAAGAAGTTGTGTGCATCTCGTCTTCCAGCATCCCGAGCTTCTAGGGATCCATAGGATGTTTATTTTCCTTTTCCCTTGTAATAATCAAATGATGTACTTCTTTGTTCCAAATATATTTGATGAGATATTTTCCATATGCTATTAAATGCTTAAAAATTAAAATTTGCAAATAAGAACCCTAAAAGTTCCTTGAAAAAAAACAAAGCATATGCACAAACATTGCATGCGTCATTTTGCATAAGCAGGTGTCGTTCTTGGTCTGCTTGTCTGTGGCCTAACTCTGTACTCTTCATTTATTTTGAAGACAAGTTGACTCACCGGTACTATACCAGAGCCAATTCTGCAAGAGTAATGGATCAACTTGAGCAAGAGAACAGAGAACTGAAAGAAGAGGTCGCCAGACTTGGCGCTTTGATGGAGCAACTCCTTGCTGCTCAGAACTAACCTTCTCTTCCTCCTGCAACTCCTCCGTAGAGGACCGTTATATCTGAGGTCGTCGCTCCGACTGTGCTAGCTACCAGTGCTCACTTTGTGCCGAATGCCATGCCAGCCGGGTTTCCGTGGGGAATGCCTCTGGGTTTCATGCCAGATATTCCAACACCAACTTTTGCTTCCATGCCGGCATCTAGCCCGGTCCTTGCTGCTGCTCCTCCTGTCGTGCATACCATTCCCAGGGTAGACGACACCATCTATCATTCTGAGTCGTCTGAGGGCCCAGATGTTAATGAGAAGATGGACGCGATGAATGATCAATTCCTTGAGTTGCGAAAGGAATTGAAGACCCTCCGAGGGAATGATCTGTTTGGCAAGCCTGCTGCTGAACTTTGCCTTATTCCCGGTGTTAAGATACCAATCAAATTCAAAGTGCCTGACTTTGAAAAATATAAAGGGAACAAATGCCCTCTTTCCCACCTGGTCATGTATGCCAGGAAAATGTCTACGCAAACAGATAATGATCAGCTTCTGATCCATTACTTCCAGGATAGTTTGTCCGGTGCGGCTCTTCGCTGATATATGAGCCTGGATAGTGCAAACATCCGGTCCTTCAACGATCTTGGCGAGGCCTTCGTCAAGGAATACAAATACAATGTTGATATGGCGCCTGACCGTGATCAACTCAGGGCCATGTCTCAGAAGGATAAGGAGACATTTAAGGAGTACGCCCAGAGGTGGCGAGAGTTAGCAGCTCAGATTACTCCTCTGCTGGAAGAGAAAGAAATGACTAAGATCTTTTTGAAGACTCTTAGCTCATTCTATTATGAGCGGATGGTTGCGAGCGCTCCCTCTGATTTCACCGAGATGGTGAACATGGGGATGCGTCTGGAGGAAGGTGTCCGTGAAGGACGTTTGAGTAAAGATGAGAGCTCTTCTAAATGGTATGGGGCGTTTAAGAAGAAAGATGGGGAGGCACATGTTGTGCAATCCCATGCTAAACCAAGAAGACCCTCTGTTCAGAGGAAGCCAGTACGTCGTGCCAGCAATCAGCACCAGGTGGCTCACATAGCACCTGTTTTCAGAGAAAATTCTCAATATCAGCAGCCTAATCAGCATCAGCATCAACAACCTCAATATCAGCAGCAGCACCATCCACAGCAACAGGCTTACCAGCCTCGTGGCAGTACCAGCAATCAGGCTAACCTGAACTATGATAGGAAGAAGATCAACTTTGATCCCATTCCTATGTCATACGCTGAATTGTATCCTTCCTTGTTGGAAAGGAAGCTGGTTACTCCCAGAGATCCTCTAGCTGTGCCTGCGAACCCGCAGTGGTGGTATAAGCCAGATCAACACTGTGTGTATCATTCCGGTGCTCCGGGGCATAACATTGAGAACTGCTATCCTTTGAAGACTAAGGTGCAAGAGCTTATGCGGTGCGGTATCCTGAGCTTTGAGGACTTAGGCCCCAATGTTACGAAGAACCCATTGCCTGAGCATGGGAAGTTAGTGAACATGGTCCAGGGGTGCCCGTGGAAGTACAAAGTCAAATATGTGAGTCATATTTGACAGTCATTGGTCGAGTTGCATCGTTTGCTGTGTCAATACAGTCATATGGAGCATGACCATGACAGATGCCGCATCTGTTCTGTTAATCGTCTGGGTTGTCGCCAAGTGCGAAGAGAGCTTCAAGAGCTATTGGATGAAGGTACTATAGAGATTCTTCAGAATCGTAATGTTGATGAAGATGAACCAGAGGTGAATGTTATTTCTCCTGTGTTCAAGCTCCCTGAGCCTGTTGTCGTTTGTTATGATGGCAGCAAGCCGAAGGTCTCTCCTTCTCTGATAATCAAGCCTGCAGGCCCTGTGCCTTATTCTTCGGAGAAAGCAATTC
The DNA here is from genome assembly GCF_024323335.1 of Lathyrus oleraceus. Classification (NCBI taxonomy): domain Eukaryota; kingdom Viridiplantae; phylum Streptophyta; class Magnoliopsida; order Fabales; family Fabaceae; genus Lathyrus; species Lathyrus oleraceus. Next base: position 343,993,277 of record NC_066584.1, on the reverse strand, counting down.
CCTTCAGATACAATCCAGTTGCTGTGGAAGATGGGAAGGAAGTGTCGTTGCCTTCGACTTCGGTTGTTAATATTGCTGATGTGAGCGGGTTGACCCGTATGGTCGTGTGTTTTCTGCACCCCTAAAGCATCATGTTGTTTCTGATTCTGCTGAGCGTCCGGTTGGGACTGGTGTGAATGTTCAGAACCCGACACTTGTTGTTGCCAAACCCTCCTCTGTACAAAAGACTCCTGTTTCTTCTATTGGCCCGAGTGGCACTGTGAACGAAGAATGTGATGAGATGCTGAGGCTCATCAAAAAGAGTGAGTACAATGTTGTAGACCAGCTTCTACAAACGCCATCCAAAATCTCCGTATTATCTCTGCTGAATTCAGAACCCCATAGGGAGGATCTGCAGAAAGTATTGGATCTGGCGTATGTTGATCATGATGTCACCATAGAACAGTTTGATAGTATAGTTGCAAACATCACTGCTTGCAACACCTTGAGTTTCTGTGACGCTGATCTCCCTGAGGAGGGAAGAGACCACAACATGGATTTACATATTTCTATGAACTGCAAGAATGACGCCATGTCCAACGTGCTGGTGGACACTGGGTCATCTTTGAATGTATTGCCAAAGACCACACTCTCTAGATTGTCATATCAGGGTCTTCCTATGAGGCAGAGTGGTGTTGTTGTGAAGGCTTTTGATGGGTCGCGTTAGACTGTGATTGGGGAAGTTGATCTCCTGATCAAGATTGGACCAAGTGATTTCCAGGTTACCTTCCAGGTTATGGATATCCACCCATCATATAGCTGTCTCCTTGGTAGACCATGGATTCACGAGGCTGGCGCCGTGACATCCACCCTACACCAGAAGCTGAAATTCGTCAAGAATTAGAAACTGGTTGTGGTAGGGGGAGAAAAGGCTCTCCTGGTCAGCCACTTGTCTTCTTTCTCGTATATTGACGCTGAGGATAAAGTTGGAACTCCGTTCCAAGCTTTATCTATTGCTGAGCCGATTGAGAAGAAGTCTCCTTCATTTGCTTCCTACCGTGATGCGAAGCTGGCCATTGAATATGGTGCAGTTGCTGGTTTGGGGAATATGATTGAGCTTGAAGACAATAAATCCCGGGCTGGCATTGGCTATTCTTCTGGGGCATTCAACGAGCTAGGGCTGTTCAAGAGTGCAGGTTTCATCCATGCTGATCAAGCTGAGGAAGCTGCTGCTATCTTGGAAGAGGATGCAGAAGATTTGAGCAACTTCATCATACCTGGTGGAGTCTGCCATAATTGGGTCGCTGTAGATGTTCCTACAGTCATTCATAAGTTAGAGTAATGGTTCACTTTGTTCAAAACCCTTCTCCCATGCCAAAAGGAGAAGTGATGACATTGTTGGCAGCATTTATACAATGATATTTCATTCAATTAATGCATTGTTAAACATTTGTTTTTCCATTTGTTTTCACCTTTTGCTTTTTGCATGAAATCAGTGATCACAAAAAACCCATAAAAACAAGAATAAAAAAAATCTTTTCATCTGCATAATGATTTGCTTGTTTAAATTCTAAAGTTTTTCATTAACCAAAATCATTATGCAGGTTGATTCTAAAACCCATTGAACATAATGATCCAACGCCATCTCCCAATTTTGAATTCCCTGTATTCGAGGCAGAGGAAGAGGAAGATGATGTTGAAGGGATTCCTGATGAGATTACCCGTCTCCTTGAGCACGAGAAGAAGATCATTCAGCCGCATCTCGAAGATTTGAAAACAGTCAACTTGGGGTCTGAAGAGTGTGTTCGTATGGTGAAAATTGGGGCACTTCTTGAAGAGTCTATCAAGAAGGGGTTGATCAGTTTGCTACGAGAATATTCCGATATCTATGCTTGGTCATATGAAGACATGCCGGGTCTAGATACAGATATTGTGCAACATTTCCTGCCTTTGAAGCCTGAGTGCGTGCCTGTGAAGCAGAAGCTCAGAAGAACTCATCCAGATATGGCGGTGAAGATCAAAGAAGAAGTTCAGAAGCAAATTGATGCGGGGTTTCTGGTGACTTCTACATATCCTCAATGGGTGGCCAATATTGTGCCTGTGCCTAAGAAAGACGGAAAAGTCCGTATGTGTGTTGATTACAGAGATTTGAATAAAGCTAGTGTAGCGGTGTATTCGTCGCTATATGATCTATCGATTAAACCATGAGCTAAGAGATACATGAAAAATTTCGAGTCGCCACCGCACTTTTATTTATCCAAAGGACTGGCTAAAAAGCGAACAAAAGCCTAAGAAGTTTTACACGTAGAAAACTAATAAAAAGATCAGAGAGTCTGGGTAAGGGGTAAATTACGCAATGGGAAGGTGTTAGGCACCCACTACGTCCTAGGTACTCCTAGGGAGCCCTTTTCACACTTGTTATGCTAAATGATTATTTATTATGACAAAAATATTGTGCAAACATGATTGGGATGGTGAGAAAAGAATATACAATTTTATTATTATTGGGTTATTGGGTTCGAACGGATGAACCCGTTGCCTACGTACCTTCCATCAAAGGTAAGGATCAGAACGCCGTAGTTCGGCTAAAAGATTTCCAAAAGTGGGTTAGGTTCAATTTTAAACACAAACCCCAGGTCTTACGTTATCCACGGGAGAAAACTCAACCTTATACAAACAACAACGTCCACCACGTGAGAACAGCTTCAACTGGCCAGAGAGGGGTTAACCCTATAATAGGCGAGGAAGACTTACAATTCAATCACTAAAGACAGAAGGTGAGATTAACATCAACCACTAAGATAAATCAAACCTATAGCTCATGTATGAAAAGATTAATGGACAAAGCCAAAACAAGTGAATGAGTGGAGTTACTGATTATGATTATGAAAATGAAGTCAAAATATGATTAAGATCAATTCAAATAAGTATTATGAAATGAAGTTTGGAAAAAGGTCAAGGACTTGAGTCCAGGTTTTTAGTTAGAAAAACATGAAGATGTTTGCACAACACTTATGTCAAAATTTAGAAGGTATAGTGTGAAAAGTCTAGGACATAATGAATGATGAATGGAATGAAGATGGATAGTAAAACTTCTTAGAAGGTTCACTTCTTGAAATCATATAGCAGATGATTCAAGTGTGTCCTTTGGAATAGCAGTTAATAACAAACAAACAAAGCAAAGGCGGATATCGGATGCCAATCAATGGTCTTATACCAATCTCCTAAAACAAAACGGGATATCAGAAGCCACTCAATGGTCTTACACTAATCTCCACAGGTAAAGAAATAAAAGCGGATACCGGATACCAATAGATGGATTTACACCAGTCTCCTAAAACAGAACAGGATATCAGATGCCACTCAATGGTCTTACACTAATCTCCACAGAAGAAAAACAAGAATGAAACATGGAAGTCAGCTGCCAATCTATCTGGACTTAGGTTAACTCCACAGTATGGTCCTAGGAAATCCAATGCCACATCACAGGGACTTATAATGGATCCTCACATACAAGAACAAAAGAAACAATATGATCACAGGAATGCAAATGCCAACTTACAGGGACTTATAATTGCAACCTCTCATACAAACAGATGAAACAAACTTATGATCACAGGAAAGCAGATGCCAACTTACAGGGACTTATAACTGCAACCTCACATACAACAGATAAACAGAAGATATGAGTGACCAATGAGGTCTTACACTCTATCCTTCCATATCACAGGAGCAAGGGCCAAAAGAAATGGACTTACAATTGTCCTCAATGGGCAAACAACAATGATAGCATCACAAAACAAATTAGATGATCATGCATTAATGGCAATTGATGATGATGATAAATGCGTAACATGCAGGCAAGCAAGTGCACATGAAGCAATCAATCAATCAATGAATAGCAAACAGCACACTCTATAGCCAAACAATGGGGGCTCACACAAGAGGGTTTGACTTTTAAAGTCCACTGTAATGGGTAAAGGTCGCTCTTAACCTGGCCATTGAGGGACTCAGGTGAAGCAGATGAATAGGAGATGAGGGGTGTGCCTCATTGCTTCTACCTCATATCAGAGAGAGCATCAAAGAAAGTGTGGGAGTTCAGAAAGTAGGAACTCTCTCCACATTATTGACTCGATTAGATCTTGGGTATTTATCTCATTGCTTCAACCAGGTACTGGGAGCAAAGAGAGGACACACTGAATAGTGGGGGATAGATTACTTATCCCTACCTTCCACCAATTGCCTTACTTGAAGGACTTTTCCTGCTTAGGACAAAATATAAACAAACACAGGCATTGCCTCTTAAGGAGGACTTCAGACAGTTTGCCCGGTCAAATAACAGACCGGGTCTCCAGACTACATGAAGAAGAAGTATTTATACCTTAAAGCAAATGCTATAAAGCAAAGCAAGCAATCAAGTTCAAAGAACTTAGGCAACTAAAGTACCTGCAAAAGTCAAACTTATTAGCAAACAAGTCAACAGTCAAAACCAAAAGGAAATGAACCGATAGTCACACAGAGGGACCAATTGTGCAAGGCACAAAGACTCAAGCATATGAGTCACCTACAAAACAAATTGTTAGCACATGATAAACAAACCAACACAATCAAAATTGAAAGGTCTTTGGGGCATTGGTGCTCAACCTGAAACAAACAGCTCAATTGTAAGCTCAGAAGACCACTAGGACTAGCCTAGGGTCAAAGATGAAAGAAAAAGGCCAAGGCAGCAAGCATTATTCAATCAAAATCAACATCAATCATGTAAAAAAGCAAACACAATTGGATTCAAACTTATATCATGCATCATGGTCATTTCATACACAAATGAATGCAAAGCATGGCAAGAGAAGCATACAAAAGTCAACAGCAAAGACTTCATTCAAAAGTCAACTCAAACAATCCCAAAAATTATGAAATAAATCACACTCAATCCTAACATCTAACATGGTATACATGCAAAATTTCATGGCATTTGGATGAGAGGAAGGCAGTCAATGAAATTCATGAAGTCAAATCAAATTCAAGTAAGCATGGTGAAAGTCAACAAGCATAGGTCAACTTCAAAAAATCATATCAATTTGAAAACAGAAGAGAAATGAATGAAATTTACACCAATGCAAAGCTTGAGATGTCTAGTTATCACATATGAAATTTCATGATCATACAATAAGATTTGAGAATTCCACAAAAGATTTGGCAAGGTATAGCACAAAAAGTCAACAAATGACCACATATGGAAGAAAATTCTCAATCAAATGAAAAACAGCAAGATTAATTCCAAGAAAAATCATACATCAATTAGACATACAAGGGATCATTCATGCAAAATTTCAAGTGATTTGGATAGGGGGAAGTATGTGAACAAAAATCATACATTTGCATATCATTGGTGTGACACAAATTGTCACACCCTAATTCAAAAATTCATATCTATCAAACTACAAATGAGAAATCCACAAACTTTATATGGAAATGAAGATCAATGTGTCTAGTTTTACCACAAAAAATTTCAAGCTCATTGGATGCAACATGAAAATTTCACAATAAGAATGGCTCAATGCATCATTTTGGCATACATGTCAAGAAAATAATTATTAATGAAAAGCCAGCCAATGGAAAATTAATTAAAATTCACCATAAAATAGAGGACACACTCATGAGTTCAATGCAAAAAAACCCACAATTTTTGGAGTTGAAATGAATTTAAAATGAATTATGGAAGTTGAGTGAATAAATGAGATAAAACATGAACATATAGCATGGTATGGTGGTCAAATGAGAGTCAACGGTGGCATAGTTGTAATTTGGGACTTACTTAACCAAACTGCAGCGTTTTGGTCACGCTGAGGAAATGTTTCTATTGGCTACTAGCCAATGGAACAGTGATCATGGCCCATGGGTGCACGAATTCTGGGTTTAACATGCATAAGCTAGGGTTTGTAATGTCAACTACATGCAATCCATCAATTCAGCTCCATGGTGCATCAACATCCAAACACACAAGCATACCAACATCAGTAAGCAAGACCATGCAACATCAAACAATCATGTAACAGCATGGTGAAAGTCAATATTCAAGCAATCAACATCAAACGCAAGTCATGCAAATTGCTGACCAAATTCAAGAGTTTAAGAAACAGCAGGGCAATGCAGCAAGGCAACATCAGGGTTTCAAACAGCAGGGTGTACACATTCAACATCATTGTCACTCGACCAAATAAGACAAACAACAGCAATCATACAATGACTACACAACACTATCTCCATGCAACATTTTGAGAACAACGGAGCAAGCATAATCATGAGGGTTTAAACAACAGCATACTTCAGCATCGTCAAACAAAACAAAAACAAACAGCAACATGGCTATGAACATTAACAGCCAAAACAACATGATCATGACGGCTTAATTGGATAGAACCTCAGGTTTAAACAGCAGCAGAGTTTTAAAGTAGCAGCATATGTAAGCATACACAAATCGAGCGTCCACGACCAATACAACCAAACATCAATCATGTGGATTTTACAAGCAAGTCTAACATACACGCACAGCAGCACGGCAATGGTTCACACGTAGCATCAAAATCATGTTTCATTTAAATCAAGCAAAACAACCAAACAGCGCATAACAGCAGCAAGGTATTAACATTTAATGATTCTTTGGGGTTCAAGCATAACAGCAGCAAGGTTTTGTCAGCAGGGCAACAACATGTGGTTCATCAACATGTTCATCAATCAAAGAACCAATAACACACAACTAGCATGGCATTGATGTAATCACACTCATGCACACCTAACCTCAAATATTCGAACAAAACAAAATCTAGTTCAGTTCTAAGGTAAAAGAAAAAACAAACAAATTGCAGTAGAGCATATACAGCATAGCAGCACATTCATGTTCATTATCATCATGTAATCATCATCATACCACATTTCAATGGTAACAGCATGCAATATATATATTTCATATGGATTTTGCTGAGCATGTGCCTAAAGTTTCAAACACTGCAGCAGGCTTAATCAAGAACAGCATCAAGAACAAGACTAGACCAAGTATCACACAACAACATTGTATTGGTGTAGCAACATCATTCAACAACATATCAATGCAACATCCAAACAAAATTCTGGACAGGACAAGGTTTAATTAGTAGGGCACACTTATGTAGTTCCCAACAGCAACACAAAATGGCTCGACCAAAACACACAACACATTATTCAGCAACAATTTATCCAACTAATAGGTAGAATTCCTGGACAGTTTAAGGCTTGAAACAAACTGCAGCAGGGTTAGCTTCATGCTCATTAAAAACTCAAACAGCAACATGGTTTGGCAACAACATGGATTTAGCAGCAGCAGGACACACTCATCATTCAATGAACCAAAACCAGACCAAGCATAGCATAGTTAACATGGCAGCAGTACACAATCAGCATGGTACTCATCAATTCAACTAAGTTCATCATCAACCAAATAACAAGCATGCCACAATCAGTAAACCCGACCATGCAACATCATTATCATTCAACACTAGCTAGCATAATCAATGGAGTTCTAGGCATGGGGGCGGTTTTCAAACAGCAGGGCAATATGGTATCATGCTCATTAACCCATCAAAATCAAACAACAGTAGCAGGGTTTTAGCAGCATGGCTGCACATTCATGTTCATCATCATCATGTAATCATCATCATACCACATTTCAAAGGTAACAGCATGGTATTATCAATGTGCAAATGGCATCCAAACAACAGCATGGTAATTGCAGCAAGGCATAACAGCATGGTAATTCCAATATAACAAAACTTGACCATCACACAAAGCAAAGCGCATGGTAATAGTTCATGCAAATCAGACAAAAACAGCCAGCAGGGTTTGAAATTCATGTTCAACAAAATCATCATCAATTGGCAGCATGGCTAAACAGCATAACAGTGACAACATGTTCAAACAAATACCAATAACAACAGGCCTGATTTTGAGGGAAACAAACTGGAACAAGCTAGGGTTTTAACAAGATGCTCATCATCATTATGCATTCGAAATTCCATCATGCACAGAACAAAAAAATCAACATACCAATAGCATCATTAGACCAAGAATAAGCATAATCCAACACCCATTCTCCTTAAAACAAACTAACTAAAAAGCAGTAAACCAAAACACACATGAACATCAAATTTCAGATTGACATATCTTTACTAACAGCTAACCATTTTCAACAACTTATAGCTCACGACAATCAACAAAGAGGGATCTTCATGATATATGGTATGATTTGGTCAAATAAGGAAGTTGAAAATCTTACCTAAATTGAAGAACTCGATGGTACAGTGTGGTTTTGGTTGATTTGAATGCAAACAGGTGCAGGTCCACTTTTATGATGATGCTGCTTGAAGCCTCTTAGCTCAACAAAGCTTGACTAGGTCCAAATCTCTATCTGTCATTGGAGTGCTCTTAGAGAAAACAGAATTCGAGCTGCAAAACAGGTGGTGAATCATGCTTGAAAGGGGTTCCAAATGGTGATTATAGCATTGTGGAAACAAGGATGCTCGAAGGCTTTGAAGGGTTTTGCAGAATTTTCGTTTTTGCCAAAAAATGCAATATGAGAGTGAGAGTGTATTTCTGTGTGGTGGCTGCTAAAGACTAGGGTTGGATGCAGAAAAATGCAGCTTAAATACCATCTGTTTTGTGTTGGTTTAAGACATGCTAAGCTGGCTTAGTGTGAAATGAAGTATTGGCCATTTGCTAATTATGTGTAAGTGAGTATGGGAGGTGTGAACTGTACACGAATTGGGCTTTAAACCAGCTGCATACAGACCATATGTTTGCTGTTTCTGTGGCAGCACATGAATTGCTGTACTTTGTTTCACTCTTTGAAAGCAATTTGCAAAAATACCAAGCTGGTGCATAAGTGGAAATGGAGGTATATGCTTGGTCGAATTGGGCTTGGAATGAGCTGTATACAGACTTTGCCAATGCTGTTTGTTGTTGTACAAAAGCTGCTGTACCTTGCTTTTACTTAATGCTACCAATTGTACAATTTGCCAACATTGCTCTTTGGTCCAAAATGGTAGTAACATGGTGATATGATGATGGTTTTAAGCTTTGAGCAAGTTTCAAATATGATTTAAAACATTTCCCAATTGGCAAAATGATGAAAAAGTCCATAAATCAAAAAGTCAAAGTTTGGTCAAACTTTGAATTTTGAAGGAATTGGTCCAAAAATGCCATTTTGATTGGCAAGGTTTTAGGTCATGAAATTTATATTTTTGGAAAGAGGATGAAAAATGTGGTGTGTAGGAAAAAACCCCGCCAAATTTGGCCTTATGGTTTGAGAGTTATGGCTTGTTGAAGTTCAAAAATTGGTGAAAATGATTTGATCATATCTTGACAACCACACATGGGATTTTGATGTTCTTGGACTTTTTGAAAATGGGAAGACAAGATCTTCAACTTTCATGTTGGGCAAAAATTCATTTGAAGCTTGTATCATGATGTAAGTTTAAGATCAAGAAGTTTCCATTTTTGGCAGTTGAAATTACAAGTCCACTTTCTATTTCTGGAAAATTTTCTGATTGGCTTGATTTTCTTCCATGATGAGGTTGAACATGATAGATGAGGCTTATACAAGCATGAATGAACTTCTTCAAATCAATTCTATCCATCAAATCTTGATTAAAACAACTGTTGACCAAGTTTGACTTTCTGTTGACTTTTCTAGGGTTTTGGACTGATTGAACTTCTTCTGATGATTTCCAAACCCTAATTTCTTGAGAACTTGTCTTCAAATGATGTCTCAAGATGTATGAACCTTTGATTAATGATCATGATGTCCAAATTCTGCAAGAATGGCCATCATCCATTGCTTTGACTGATCAATGACTGAGTTTGATCTAATTGCTGATGATTACTTTGACTGCAAGCAAAAAGGTTAGACTGACAATATTTTTTGTACTTTTTGAATAATAAACATATGAAAGCAAAGATATACAAATGCACAGTATGCTTGGTGATCAAGAAATCAACCCACAAAGCAAATCTATCCACTAGGAGGGGACAAAGACATGCAATGATCCTTGAGGTTATGATATGAATGATATGGGCCATGAGGGATCTTAGGGCCAAAATTGGGGTCTTACAGATGCCCCTATTTAAGGTCATTCTAGCCGGAGAAGTGAAGTTTAGAAATCTTCATCTCGACGCGGTAGAATGGACTTAAATAACAGTAATGAGACAAATTTTGGTCCCTAAGAGACCTCATGATGCAAATGTATGTATGCAAAAAAACACAAATTCTGTGGGGAACATGGTTCACACAGAAGAAAAGACGATCCATCGGAGTAGTACACTCACCAGGAACAGAGACTCTAACAAGACTCTATGGGGGTAATAAAAGAAAAAGAAATGCGTGAACAAGACACGACTCCAAACTGGGGAAGATAAAACTGACATAATGTGAACAAGACACGACTCTGATTAGGAAATAACAGAAAACAGACTGGAGAACTCACTGGGGAGTGAAGGACTCACACCGGGGAAAAGAATTCCAAAGGAAAATAAATCCATTGGAGAGACACAAGCTGACTCCTGAAGAGAAGCAAAAGAAAGTTCCACTGAGGGAAAGTAACAAAGAAAATGGGGTGTTACCGGACATACGGGTAACAAACTCAGGAAAAATCTGACTCCACAGGGGGACCGAGGTCATAATAGGGAGCAGAAAGGAGGGAACACCAAGGATACCGGTTACTGGGTATATAATAGGTGACCGACCAAAGCGTGAATTGGATTTCGCTTCCAAAACACTCATCATCCTGAAGAGAGCTAGAAAAGCAAACTTGTTTATAGGATGGACATTCAATTCCACAAGGAAAATGAATCTTACTCTGAGGGGAAAACAATCAAAAGATCGACTCAAGAGTGAACGAGATATAATATCCATTACCGTCAGAACGTGGATAGAATACTCAGATGAGACATATTATTCATTACCGGCAGACCGTGAATAATATACTCGAAAGGAAAATTATCCTGAACCGGTTACTGGGTTGTTTATAGGATAAAATCCGAAATCGTGAATTGGTTTTCACTTCCAAAACACTCATCATCCGAAAGGAGGGCTTGAAAAAGCAAATCGACTTACAGGATGGACATTCGAATCCACAACGGGAAAACGAATCTTACTCAATTGGGGACACAAACCCAAAGAGTGCATGAGATATGATATCCATTACCGGCAGACCGTGGATAAGATACTCGCATGAGATATATTATCTATTACCGTCAGAACGTAGATAATAAACTCGCATGGTAAGAAACACCAGAGATACCGGTTACTGGGCATATAATAGGTGATCTACCGAAAACGTGAATTGGTTTTCACTTCCAAGACACTCATCATCCAAAACACAAACTGGTTAAAGGATGGTTATTCGATTCTACAAAGAATACGAATCTTGCTCAGTTGGGGAAAATCAGCAAAGGATTCCAACCAAAGAGCGCATGAGATATATTATTCATTACCGGCAGACCGTGAATAATACACTCGAAAGGAAAAGACACCAGAGATACCGGTTACTGGGTATATAATAGGTGACTAACCAAAAAGAGAGACAATCGATACCAAGCATACGGGTAAACGAAAGACAACTCAAAGGGATAAATTGCAAGCATCCGGCAATTATCCGACAACAAAGAAATATTCGACTCCACAAAGGGAAATAACGAATTTTACTCGACTGGGGAAACACAAAAGGCTTCGACTGAAGAGTGCATGAGATATATTATTCATTACCGGCAGACCGTGAATAATATACTCGCATGGAAGATTATCCACAACCGGTTACTGGGTTAATCAAGGATAAATCAACCGAACAGAAAGGCATCGGGATACCAAATTAGGTATATAATGATGACCAATCAAAAGGGAGCAACAGTCATTACCAACAAAAGGGTAAATGGAAGGCGAACTGCTGAGGATAAATTGCAAGCATCCGGCAATTATCGACAGAAGACTAGATGGGGATGCACTGGTAAACAACCAATGATCCGGGGAACAAATCACTAGCATACGGTGAAAAGACCCACTGGGGATAAAATTGCTAGCATACGGCAATTATCCACAAAAGACTTGCTAGGGATATAAGTGCTGATCTGAGCAACTTACACAAGCAAAGGAAAATCATCATCAAATACATTGGATGAAGATAACCACAAAAATTAGGGTTTACATCTACCGAATACGGGGTAGAAGACCAAAAACTCCGCGTGGGGATAGAACGAATCACAAATCCGCACGGGAAACCAAAATAGGGTTTATAACAAACCACAAACTGCTGAAGAGCAGGAAAATAGGGTTTACAACTACCGGGTATACGGGTAGAAAACCAAAAACTCTGGCTGGAGAATAAAAGGTGTATAACCACAAATTCTGTTTAAGAAAGCCAGGAAAAGTAGGACTTACAACTACCGGTTACTGGGTAGAGGCCCAAAAACATTCCGCTGGGGAACAACCCGCTGGGAAGTACAAGGTTTTGACAAATAGCCAATTCGGGAATGATCCGAAAAGACAGACTGAATAAAGACACGTCCTAATGAGGATGTAACTCAAATAGGAAAATCCATCCCAATATATGTTGGGAGGAAACGGAAGAAACCGTCATCCACGAGGGTATATCTCAGTAGAGAACTGCAGAAGGAAACACAAACATTTTCTGCTTATGGGGTTGACTCTATATGGAGAGATTTATAACACCCGACATCTGCTTGGGGAGATCTGTAAAGAGATCTATATCACCATAGCAGGAGACACGACAAACAAAAGATATATGGCAAGAAATGCAACATGAATATCTGAATGTTTTATGAATATGCATGAATATGCGTGATTTATGTTTGATGAGTGCTGACAAAACAGACAATTCTAACACAAATAAGTTCAGGAACCGAACGTCCGGTATTATACTTCCAGGGGAAATAAACCAACTGGAGAGCCAATCTGCGGAGATCCACATGCTGTAAAGCAAAGATCTGCGAGTACTGCTGGAGAAGCAGAGAATCCTAAATATCAGACAATAACCCAATCAGGGTACAGAAAGTCACAACGGGCAAAACAGCCACCAAGACAAATCTGTAGGGAACAAGAGGAGTCCCAAAGTATATCTGCAGGAGATCCCAGTGTCAACTGAGAAACAAAAGGGTGCATTGCACAAGCACAAACTGCTGTAGAAGCAAATCCACACAAATCCACCGGGGAACAACCCACTGAGAGAGAATGATATCATTCAAATAGAATCGAACTGCATGAGCAACTCTATTGGGGAAAACTGTCGGCTACTCTCTTGGGAACAAGCCACTGAGGGAGGACAGATCAAATAAGCAAATTCTGCGACGAACCATCCCACTTGGGGAGAATACACAGCAAACTGATCACAACAAGTAGGTTCTGCAATACAAGCCACTCTACTGGGGATCACAAACAGTCAGGAAATAAATCCGTTCACTGGAGGCCAAAAGACATCATCCAACCATATCGGGGATTGAAGAGTATTCAACAGGCGAAACTGCCACAACAAACAATCTGCAGACTAAGCTGAGGGAAAGATGGTTGCAATACTGGGATGTCAACCCAAATCAAAACCGCTCAGGAAAATAAATCCTGCTCTGCTGGAGAGAATAACTCTGATGGAGAGATAGCAACAATTCCACAGACAACTTCGCCGGGGAGAAGGTAAAGTACTGGGTGTCAAACCACTGACTTACCGAGTCTTCAAAAAGACAACAATCGTGCTGAGGAAACAGACAATTCCTACTGGCACACTGCATGGGGAAAAGAGGTAACAACTCTTCTTGCAACCCTGGTGGGGACGTTAATAACAGCTCTACTCGTGGCTCCGAGGGGGGTACCAATCAACAGCTACACTCATGACTATGCTGAGGAGACAAATAAAGTCTGGGGATATGACCCACTGGATAAAGTGACGGGGCACCAAGATGATAAAACATCAACCACCGAAACTTCATAAGAAAACGCCCATGCTGGGGGAAAAACTGCTGCTGGAGAGAACAAAGTCTTCAACAACAAAACACTTGCGACTGTACTGGGGAACAACCCCAACAAGGATTTGAAGAAAGAAGATACCACCAAACCAGGAATATGAACCAATGTCTTACCTGTTGGGAATCATGCCACCCTCGGGAGAGCACTGAGATATTCTTGAGTATCCTTTCAATCTTGTGAATGTTCACTTTGTTTAAAACAAAAGTTTTGAAAAATTTGATTTTAAACAATGACATTTTATCAATTAAAAACATGCAAAACATTTGTTGAATTGAAACAAATAAGAGTGCAAATAATTGGGTAAAAAGCTCAAATCGATTTGATAGAATGGTAGTCTGCAAATGGCAAGACTCCATAGATCTGTACAAATTTGAAATCAGTGATATATATTGGAAGAGGGCTACATTGAACATAATGATCCTTTCTCTACCAATTTGAATCTCGATGTATCCGAAGCTTCAGTTGACGACGAATCGAGAATCTTCTGACGAAATGACGACTGATGAACAGAAAGTCTTGTCAGGATGCAGTTACTTGCCAAATCCCTAATTTTTGCCTAGATTGCCCCAGAGTGAGGTACTCAATCTAGCGGGATGCAAATATATCTCTTTTTTTCAAGTCTCTAATTTTGCCTGAATTACCCTTGCGGGTTCTCCACCGAGACGCTCATTTTTGCCTAAGCCGCCCTTTCGGGTTTTCAACTTAGCGAGCTATTCTGTTTTTTCATTTGTTTTTTCATTTGCATGTACTTTTTTCTAGGCAAAGTATCTCTTAACTGCATCTGAATTCACAGGACGAGTGAAATCCTCCCCATCCATTGTTGTGAGCATCAAAGCTCCGCCTGAAAAGGCTCTCTTAACAACATATGGACCCTCGTAGTTTGGAGTCCACTTGCCCCTGGAATCGGGCGCGAAAGACAAAACTTTCTTGAGCACAAGGTCACCTTCTCGGAACACACGAGGCTTGACCTTCTTGTCGAATGCTTTCTTCATTCTTTGCTGATACAGCTGACCATGGCACATGGCAGTTAATCTCTTCTCTTCAATCAAATTCAGTTGGTCATAACGACTCTGAATCCATTCAGCATCTGTCAACTTGGCTTCCATCAAGACTCGCATTGACGGGATCTCCACCTCTACTGGGAGAACGGCTTCCATGCCATAAACAAGAGAGAAAGGGGTTGCCCCTGTTGAAGTGCGTACAGACGTACGATATCCATGCAAAGCAAATGGCAGCATCTCATGCCAATCTTTGTAGGTGACAGTCATCTTCTGGATAATTCTCTTGATATTCTTATTAGCAGCTTCAACAGCCCCATTCATCTTAGGTCTGTAAGGAGAGGAATTATGGTGTGCAATCTTGAATTCAGCGCACAACTCATCCATCATCTTGTTGTTCAGATTGGATCCATTATCAGTAATGATCCTCTCTGGCACACCATAACGGCAAATCAACTGATTCTTGATAAACTTCACAACCACCTGCCTGGTTACATTCGCGTACGAAGCGGCTTCAACCCATTTGGTGAAGTAATCAATTGCTACGAGAATAAAACGATGTCCATTGGACGCTTTCGGCTCAATCATGCCGATCATGTCGATTCCCCACATAGAGAAAGGCCATGGTGACGAAATCACATTCAGGAGTGTCGGAGGAATATGAATCTTATCCGCATAAATTTGACACTTGTGACATTTCTTCACATACTTGCAACAGTCAGACTCCATTGTCAGCCAATAGTAGCCTGCTCTCAACATCTTCTTAGCCATGGCATGTCCATTGGAATGAGTACCAAATGAACCCTCATGGACCTCAGTCATCAATAGGTTTGCTTCGTGTCTATCCACGCATCTGAGCAAAACCATATCAAAATTTCTCTTGTACAGCACTTCTCCACTGAGGTAGAAACTGCCTGACAACCTTCTCAAAGTTTTCCTATCTTTCACAGATGCCCCAGGCGGGTAGACCTGGTTCTGGAGGAAATTCTTGATATCAAAATACCAAGGCTTGTCATCTTTCACTTCTTCGATTGCAAATATGTGAGCGGGTCTGTCCAAGCGCATCACAGTAATGTTGGGAACATCATTCCACCATCTGACAACTATCATGGAAGCAAGTGTAGCAAGGGCATCTGCCATCCGATTATCCTCTCGAGGAATATGATAAAATTCAACTTCCGTGAAGAAAGTTGAAATTCTCCTTGCATAATCTCTGTACGGAATGAGACCTGGTTGATTTGTCTCCCATTCACCTTTGATCTGATTGACAACCAAAGCTGAATCACCATAGACATCAAGATATTTGATTCTCAAATCAATGCATTCTTCAAGTCCCATAATACAGGCTTCATACTCCGCCATGTTATTCGTGCATTTGAAAGTTAGCCTTGCTGTAAATGGAATGTGCGAACCCTGGGGATTAACAATTACTGCCCCAATTCCATTTCCATATTGATTAACAGCGCCATCAAACACCATCGTCCATCTGGAACCAGGTTCTGGACCTTCATCAAGCGTAGGCTCATCGCAATCTTTCATTTTCAAATACAGAATTTCCTCGTCAGGGAAGTCATACTGAACAGACTGATGATCTTCAATTGGCTGGTGCGCTAGATGGTCAGCCAAGATACTACCTTTGATAGCTTTCTGAGCTCGATACTCAATATCATACTCAGACAACAGCATCTGCCAACGGGCAATCCTCCCAGTTAAGGCAGGTTTCTCGAAGATATACTTAATTGGATCCATTCTGGATATCAACCAAGTTGTATGATTAATCATGTACTGGCGCAAACGCTTAGCTGCCCAAGCTAAAGCACAGCACGTCTTCTCAAGCATAGAGTACCGAGACTCACAATCAGTAAACTTCTTACTGAGGTAGTAGATAGCAAACTCCTTCTTCCCTGATTCATCTTGTTGACCGAGTACACAACCCATCGAGTCTTCAAGAACTGTTAAGTACATAATCAGAGGTCTTCCTTCTACTGGCGGAGACAATATCGGAGGTTCAGACAGATAATCTTTGATACTGTCGAAAGCTTTCTGGCAATCCTCGGTCCAATCATGAGACTGATCTTTCCGGAGGAGCTTGAATATCGGCGCACATGTGGCAGTCATGTGGGATATAAATCTGGAAATGTAGTTCAAGCGGCCAAGAAAACCTCGGACTTGCTTCTCAGTTTTGGGTGCGGGCATCTCTTGTATTGCCTTGACCTTTGCAGGATCAACCTCAATACCTCTTTCACTTACCACAAAACCCAACAACTTTCCGGAACGGACTCCAAAAGTACATTTGTTCGGATTCAGGCGAAGCTGGAATTTCCTCAAACGCTGAAAAAGCTTCAACAAATGCTCAACATGCTCAACTTCCGTTCGGGACTTAGCAATCATATCATCAACATAGACTTCTATCTCCTTGTGCATCATATCATGAAACAAGGTAGTCATAGCTCGTTGATACGTGGCTCCGGCGTTCTTCAAACCGAAGGGCATCACTCGATAACAGAATGTTCCCCAAGGTGTGATGAATGTTGTCTTCTCCATATCCTCTGGTGCCATCTTGATTTGATTATATCCGGAAAATCCGTCCATAAAGGAAAAGACTTTGAATTTAGCTGTATTATCTACCAACATGTCAATGTGTGGTAGAGGAAAATCGTCTTTTGGGCTAGCTTTATTCAAATCTCTGTAATCAACGCACATACGGACTTTTCTGTCCTTCTTAGGAACAGGCACAATGTTGGCCACCCATTGAGGATATGTCGAAGTCACCAGAAACCCCGCATCAATTTGCTTCTGAACTTCCTCTTTGATTTTCACTGCCATATCTGGATGAGTTCTTCTGAGCTTCTGCTTTACAGGCACGCACTCAGGCTTCAAAGGCAGGAAATGTTGCACAATATCTGTATCTAAACCCGGCATGTCTTCATAGGACCAAGCAAAGATATCTGAATATTCTCGTAGCAAGCTGATCAAATCTTCCTTAACAGACCCTTCAAGAAGTGCCCCAATCTTCACCAGGCGCTCACAATCTTCAGATCCCAAGTTGACTGTTTCCAAGTCTTCGAGATGCGGCTGAATGATCTTCTCTTCGTGCTCAAGGAGACGGGTGATCTCATCAGGAATCTCTTCAACATCATCTTCCTCTGCCTCAAATACAGGGAATTCAAAATTGGGAGATGGCGTTGGATCATTATGTTCAATGGGTTTTAGGATCAACCTGCATAATGATTTTGGTTAAGAAAAAACTTCAGAATTTAAACAAACAAATCATTATGCAGATGAAAGAATGTTGCTTTTACAGCTTTTATTTTTGTTTTTATGTTTTTTGTGATCACTGATTTCATAAAGAAAAGCAAAAAGTGAAAACAAAGGAAAAACAAATGTTTTGACAATGTAAAAATTGAATGAAAATATCATTGTATATATGCTTTGCCAACAATGTCATCACTTCTCCTTTTGGCATGGGAGAAGGGTTTTAAACAAAATGAACAATTACTCTGATCTATGGACAACTGTAGGAACATCCACAGCGACCCAATTGTGGCAGACACCACCAGGAATAACAAAATTGTTCAAATCTTCTGCATCTTCTTCTTCAATGATAGCAGCAGCTTCCTCTTCTGCAGGTTGATCAGCGTGATGAATCCTCCACTGGTGAACAGACCTTGCTCATTGAATGCCCCAGAACCAAAGCCAATGCCAGCCCGGGATCGATTATCTTCAAGTTCAAGCACTTTCCCTAATCCAGCGACTGCACCACATTCAATGGCCAGCTTTGCATCACGGTAGGAAGTGAATGAAGGAGACTTCTTCTCGATTGGTTTATCAATAGATAAAGCTTGGAACTGAGTTCCAACTTCATCCTCTGCATCAATGTACGAGAAAGAAGATAGATTACTGACCAGGAGAGCCTTTTCTCCCCCTACTACAACCAATTTCTTATTTTTCACAAACTTCAACTTTTGGTGTAGGGTGGATGTCACGGCGCCAGCCTCGTGAATCCATGGTCTGCCTAAGAGACAGCTGTATGATGGGTGAATATCCATTACTTGAAAAGTGATCTGGAAATCACTTGGTCCAATCTTGATCGGGAGGTCCACTTCCCCAATCACGGTCTTGCGCGACCCATCAAAAGCTTTAACAACAACCCCACTCTGCCTCATAGGAGGACCTTGATATGACAATCGTGAGAGTGTGGATTTTGGCAATACATTCAGAGATGATCCAGTGTCCACCAACACATTGGACATTGCATCAGATTTGCAATTCATTGAAATGTGTAAAGCCATGTTGTGGTCTCTTCCCTCCTCAGGGAGATCAGCGTCACAAAAGCTCAGAGTGTTGCAAGCAGTAATGTTTGCAACAATGCTATCAAATTGTTCCAGGGTGACGTCGTGATCGACATATGCCAGGTCCAAGACTTTCTGCAGAGACTCCCTATGAGGCTCTGAATTCAGCAGTAGAGAAAGAATAGAAATCTTGGAGGGCGTATGTAGAAGCTGGTCTACAATATTGTACTCACTCTTTCTGATGAGCCTCAGCATCTCATCAGATTCTTCATCAACAATGCCACTCGGGCCATCTGAAGAAACAGGAGTCTTTTGTACAGACGAGGAGGGTTTGGCAACATCAAGTGCCGGATTCTGAACATTCACAGCAGTCCCTACAGGGTGCACAACAGATTCAGAAGCAACAGCCTTAGCAGGCGCAGAAAAGACACGACCACTGCGGGTCAATCCACTAACATCAGCGATAGTGGTTACAGAAGTAGACGGCAAAGGTACCTCAACCCCATCCTGGACAGCAACAGGATTGTACCGGAAAGGTACGGCTTTATCAGATGAATAGGGCACAGGGCCGGCAGGTTTGATAATCAAAGCGGGGGAAGCCTTCGGTTTGTTGCTATTATACCGAATAACAACGGGCTCTGGCAATTTGAACACCGGGGAGATGACACTCACTTCGGGCTCAACTACATCCACATTGCGATTCTGGAGAATCTCAATGGTACCTTCATTCAACATCATCTGAAGTTCTTGGCGAACCTGATCGCAACCCAAGCGATTAACAGAACAGACACGACACTGGTCATGGTTATGCTTCAAATAGCTGTGCTGACACAACATCTTATGTAATCCAACCAATGACTGCCGGATATGACTGACATACTTCACTTTGTACTTCCCAAGGTCTTCCTGGATCACATTCACAGATTTCCCATGCGAAGGCAATGGGTTCCTGGTGACATTCGGATTAGAGTCTTCAAAACTCAAAATTCCACTTCTCATAAGGTCTTGAACCTTACTCTTCAGCGGGAAACAGTTCTCAACGTTGTGGCCCGGAGCACCGGAATGGTAGGCACAATGCTGGTCTGGTTTGTACCACCATTGTGGATTGGCAGGAATTGCAGGAGGATCCCTGGGTGAAACCAACTTCCTCTCCAACAAGGAGGGATAAAGCTCTGTATATGTCATTGGAATCGGGTCGAAGCTGACCTTCTTCCTATCATAGTTCACATTCGCTTGGTTGGTCGTACTTCCACGAGGCTGGTAAGCCTGTTGCTGTGGACGCTGCTGTTGCTGTTGATATTGTGGTTGTGGATATTGCTGCTGATGCTGATACTGTTGAGCATTATCCTTGAATACAGGTGCCACACTGGCCACCTGATGCTGATGTCTGGAATGACGTGCAGGCTTCCTCTGAACAGAGGGTCTTCGATGTTTGGGCTGAGACTGCACAGCATGAGCTTCTCCTTCTTTCCTCTTAAACGCTCCATACCGTTTAGAGGAAGAACCGTCATCTTTTGTTAACCGTCCCTCGCGGACGCCTTCTTCAAGACGCATCCCCATGTTCACCATCTCGGTGAAATCAGAGGGAGCGCTGGCCACCATTCTCTCATAATAAAATGACCCAAGAGTCTTCAGAAAGATCTTGGTCATCTCCTTCTCTTCTAATGGTGGAGTGATCTGAGCTGCCAGCTCACGCCATCTCTGGGCGTACTCCTTGAACGTCTCTTTGTCCTTTTGTGACATAGATCTGAGTTGATCTCTGTCAGGCGCCATGTCAACGTTGTATTTATATTGCTTGACGAAAGCTTCGCCAAGATCATTGAAAGAGCGGATGTTGGCACTGTCCAAACTCATGTACCAACGGAGAGCAGCACCAGACAAACTGTCTTGGAAGTAGTGGATCAGGAGTTGATCGTTGTCGGTCTGCGTGGACATCTTTCTGGCATACATGACTAAGTGTGCCAAAGGACAAGTGTTCCCCTTATACTTCTCAAAGTCTGGGACCTTGAATTTGACTGGTATTTTCACACCGGGAACTAGACAAAGTTCGGCTGCTGACTTGCCGAAGAGATCTTTGCCTCTAAGAGTTCTCAATTCCTTTCTCAGCTCGAGGAATTGATCGTTCATTGCATCCATTTTCTCATGTACATCTGAGCCCTCAGACGCTTCAGAGTGATAAATGGTGTCGTCTACCCTCGGCATGGTATGCACGACAGGAGGTACTGGTATAGGGACCGGGCTAGATGCCGGCATTTGAGCGAATGTAGGAGCTGGCCGATCAGGCATGAAGCCAGGAGGCATCCCCCAAGGAAAATCGGGAGGCATAGCATTTGGCTGATGGGCACTGACAGGCACCGTTGATGTTGCTACTTCGGAGATAACCGTCCGCTGAACGGGAGTTGCTGGTTGAGGAGCAGGCTGATTCTGAGCAGCAAGGAGTTGCTCCATCAGAGCGCCAAGTCTGGCGACTTCATCCCTCAAGCTCTGGTTCTCTTGTTCCAACTGCTCCATAATCCTTGCAGAGTTGACCCTTGTATAATACCGGTGAGTCAGCTTGTCTTCAAAATAAATGAAGAACAGGAGTTAGAACCGGAAGACCAGAAAAAGATGGGTACCTGTTTATGCAAGAATGATGCATGAAATGCTTGTGCAAATGTTTTGATTTTCAAGGAATCCTTAGGGTACATTTGCAATATTTCGAATATTTAAACATTTTGATTGCTCATGGAAAATATTTTCATTCAAAATATTAGGTCAAAGAAGTACAGCATTCTTTTAATCTATTACAAAGAGAAAAGGTAAATGACATCCTATGGATCCCTATTAGCTCGGGATGCTGGAAGACGGGAAGTATACAACTTCTTGATCTCTCTCTCATAGGCAGCCTCCATATCAGCTTTCTCCTTTGCAAGTTGATCATACTTCCTTTTCCAGAATTTGGATGACTGAGGAAGCAGAGAAGTCCAAGTGTCGTTCGGATCGTCGATCACTCGGTGCTCGAGAAATTCAATCATATCATCCTTCTCCTTGAGCTGCTGCAGCAATTCTTCTCTCTCGCGGATCCAGGCACGCGAAAGGTCTTCTTCTCTCAACTCCTCTACACGTTGGGTAGGGAGGGTTGAAGGCCCAGCCACATCCAACAGTGTAGGTCTCGGGTGATCATACGGCATCAGGTAGGTAGCAGCCCTCTGTCTGACCCAAGAGGTATATGGCTCCAAAGCAATGCAGTTCTTTGGACCCAATTCATTCCTACTCTTTATGCGAATATTGCGCCAAGCGCGGACAAATCTGGCTTTCAGGCCTTGGGGATCTTTACCCTCCTGAAAGAATACACCTTCCAACAGAATGTTATGGGGTTTATCCTTTAGGGGGAACCCAAGCTGACGACGTGCAAGCGTAGGGTTGTAGGTAATCCCACCGCATGTACCAAGAAGAGGCACATTCGGGAATTCACCACAAGAATTAATGATCTGGACGGTATCATACACGCGATCATACCAGGTGATATCATCATTGGTGAGAGACATGAGTCTCTGAGACCACCGTAGACATCCCTTGTTCTCCTTGAAAGCAACTGTCTGCGGCAAGTGCGAAATAAACCACTTGTACAGCAGGGGTAAACAGCAGACAATAACTCCTCCATTCTTCATATTCCTCAGATGTAAGGAGACATATGCATCACCCAACAAGGTCGGAACTGGATTAAGGGCTGAAAAGATCCTAATGGCATTCATGTCGACGAACTTGTCGAAGTTGGGAAACAACACCAATCCATAGATGAGCAATACGAATAGAGCCTCAAAGGCATCCTCACTCATGGCCTTCCCATAGAAAATGGCTTGAGCAATAAGGAACTCGGAAGGAAAACCTTGAATTCCGCCTTTGGTAGTCAGATTAGCTCTAATCAGATCTTCATCTATATGCAACAGACTGGAAATCTCTCGAGCAGATGGAATACTCTCTAAGCCACTGAACGGCACTTGATCCAGAATCGGAATCCCAATGAGGTGAGAGTATTCTTCCAAAGTCGGCAGCAACTGGAAGTCCGGAAATAAGAAGCAATGATAGAGCGGATCGTAGAACTGAGCAAGAGTGCTCATCAATCCCTCATCCACTTGAGTAGTCAGCAACGGCAGAAGCTTCCCATATCGAGCTTTGAAACCCAAGGGATCTAATACATACGATGTCAGATTCCTTAACTCTTTTACATCAGGCTGCTTGAAGCTGTATTTCTTTGTATGCCTCTTCGGTCTTTCCATGTCTGAAAATTTTGCAAATAACCCTTTAAGTTCCTTGAAAATTTTCTCTTTTTGATGACATGAATGCGGATGAATGCGTGAATGCATGAATGCAACAAACACACTCAAGGATCAAACAAAGCACACCAAACAAAGGTCGTGGGAAAGCTCTATGTATCCCTAATATCAATCATCCATTTTGGTGGATTTAGGTTTTCACCTTATCGACACCCAAGTTCCATTGATATTAACGGTACATGAACCAGTTCAAGCATTCCTAATATCAACCAGCCGCTTTGATGGATTTTAGGTTTTACACCTGATCCGGGATCCATTGATATTAACAATGCTTGAACGACTCAACCACGAATCACGGGTTTGTTGAGGGTCACGAGCATGAGGTCTCGGTTAAGAACCACCCAAAGGGAGTGTACTAGGGTTTAAACCTGCCAGACATGTTCTATCAGAGGTTCCCATAATCATCGTTCCATCTTTCGAATATTATCGGAGGAACGAATACTCGTATTCCAAGAATATTCTCAAGAGAAACTCTTATGAGTGTAGTATCGCGTAACAATCGTATCAGAACTGACATCTGAACGACCTCCGCACTACGGTCCTAAAAATAGGCCAAGATGGGTTTGGTAAACTAAGGTCCTTGGCTTCTGCGGAACATGATTGAAAGAATAATGCCTAACCACAAATAACTTGTGTGACATTATTAGTTCAACATGACCTCCACCAAGTGAATGGACTCGCAAGTCAACTGGCTAAGGACTACTCCACACCAGTCGACAAGACTATGCCATTCTCCTATCCTAGAGTGCACTCGAGTTCGGGTATAGAACTCATCTCACAGATCACCAAAGCACACAAGCAAATGTACATCAAGCAATTCACACATTACAATCAATACATTCATCCCAAATTGTACAAAAATATGTCAAATAACAAATAATAACATATATCACAACAAGGGTGAAAAGTAGGCAATACAACCAGAGATTCTGGGTTCGATCTCCCCAGCAGAGTCGCCACTTTTCTGTAGCGGTGTATTCGTCGCTATATGATCTATCGATTAAACCATGAGCTAAGAGATACATGAAAAATTTCGAGTCGCCACCGCACTTTTATTTATCCAAAGGACTGGCTAAAAAGCGAACAAAAGCCTAAGAAGTTTTACACGTAGAAAACTAATAAAAAGATCAGAGAGTCTGGGTAAGGGGTAAATTACGCAATGGGAAGGTGTTAGGCACCCACTACGTCCTAGGTACTCCTAGGGAGCCCTTTTCACACTTGTTATGCTAAATGATTATTTATTATGACAAAAATATTGTGCAAACATGATTGGGATGGTGAGAAAAGAATATACAATTTTATTATTATTGGGTTATTGGGTTCGAACGGATGAACCCGTTGCCTACGTACCTTCCATCAAAGGTAAGGATCAGAACGCCGTAGTTCGGCTAAAAGATTTCCAAAAGTGGGTTAGGTTCAATTTTAAACACAAACCCCAGGTCTTACGTTATCCACGGGAGAAAACTCAACCTTATACAAACAACAACGTCCACCACGTGAGAACAGCTTCAACTGGCCAGAGAGGGGTTAACCCTATAATAGGCGAGGAAGACTTACAATTCAATCACTAAAGACAGAAGGTGAGATTAACATCAACCACTAAGATAAATCAAACCTATAGCTCATGTATGAAAAGATTAATGGACAAAGCCAAAACAAGTGAATGAGTGGAGTTACTGATTATGATTATGAAAATGAAGTCAAAATATGATTAAGATCAATTCAAATAAGTATTATGAAATGAAGTTTGGAAAAAGGTCAAGGACTTGAGTCCAGGTTTTTAGTTAGAAAAACATGAAGATGTTTGCACAACACTTATGTCAGAATTTAGAAGGTATAGTGTGAAAAGTCTAGGACATAATGAATGATGAATGGAATGAAGATGGATAGTAAAACTTCTTAGAAGGTTCACTTCTTGAAATCATATAGCAGATGATTCAAGTGTGTCCTTTGGAATAGCAGTTAATAACAAACAAACAAAGCAAAGGCGGATATCGGATGCCAATCAATGGTCTTATACCAATCTCCTAAAACAAAACGGGATATCAGAAGCCACTCAATGGTCTTACACTAATCTCCACAGGTAAAGAAATAAAAGCGGATACCGGATACCAATAGATGGATTTACACCAGTCTCCTAAAACAGAACAGGATATCAGATGCCACTCAATGGTCTTACACTAATCTCCACAGAAGAAAAACAAGAATGAAACATGGAAGTCAGCTGCCAATCTATCTGGACTTAGGTTAACTCCACAGTATGGTCCTAGGAAATCCAATGCCACATCACAGGGACTTATAATGGATCCTCACATACAAGAACAAAAGAAACAATATGATCACAGGAATGCAAATGCCAACTTACAGGGACTTATAATTGCAACCTCTCATACAACAGAGATGAAACAAACTTATGATCACAGGAAAGCAGATGCCAACTTACAGGGACTTATAACTGCAACCTCACATACAACAGATAAACAGAAGATATGAGTGACCAATGAGGTCTTACACTCTATCCTTCCATATCACAGGAGCAAGGGCCAAAAGAAATGGACTTACAATTGTCCTCAATGGGCAAACAACAATGATAGCATCACAAAACAAATGAGATGATCATGCATTAATGGCAATTGATGATGATGATAAATGCGTAACATGCAGGCAAGCAAGTGCACATGAAGCAATCAATCAATCAATGAATAGCAAACAGCACACTCTATAGCCAAACAATGGGGGCTCACACAAGAGGGTTTGACTTTTAAAGTCCACTGTAATGGGTAAAGGTCGCTCTTAACCTGGCCATTGAGGGACTCAGGTGAAGCAGATGAATAGGAGATGAGGGGTGTGCCTCATTGCTTCTACCTCATATCAGAGAGAGCATCAAAGAAAGTGTGGGAGTTCAGAAAGTAGGAACTCTCTCCACATTATTGACTCGATTAGATCTTGGGTATTTATCTCATTGCTTCAACCAGGTACTGGGAGCAAAGAGAGGACACACTGAATAGTGGGGGATAGATTACTTATCCCTACCTTCCACCAATTGCCTTACTTGAAGGACTTTTCCTGCTTAGGACAAATATAAACAAACACAGGCATTGCCTCTTAAGGAGGACTTCAGACAGTTTGCCCGGTCAAATAACAGACCGGGTCTCCAGACTACATGAAGAAGAAGTATTTATACCTTAAAGCAAATGCTATAAAGCAAAGCAAGCAATCAAGTTCAAAGAACTTAGGCAACTAAAGTACCTGCAAAAGTCAAACTTATTAGCAAACAAGTCAACAGTCAAAACCAAAAGGAAATGAACCGATAGTCACACAGAGGGACCAATTGTGCAAGGCACAAAGACTCAAGCATATGAGTCACCTACAAAACAAATTGTTAGCACATGATAAACAAACCAACACAATCAAAATTGAAAGGTCTTTGGGGCATTGGTGCTCAACCTGAAACAAACAGCTCAATTGTAAGCTCAGAAGACCACTAGGACTAGCCTAGGGTCAAAGATGAAAGAAAAAGGCCAAGGCAGCAAGCATTATTCAATCAAAATCAACATCAATCATGTAAAAAAGCAAACACAATTGGATTCAAACTTATATCATGCATCATGGTCATTTCATACACAAATGAATGCAAAGCATGGCAAGAGAAGCATACAAAAGTCAACAGCAAAGACTTCATTCAAAAGTCAACTCAAACAATCCCAAAAATTATGAAATAAATCACACTCAATCCTAACATCTAACATGGTATACATGCAAAATTTCATGGCATTTGGATGAGAGGAAGGCAGTCAATGAAATTCATGAAGTCAAATCAAATTCAAGTAAGCATGGTGAAAGTCAACAAGCATAGGTCAACTTCAAAAAATCATATCAATTTGAAAACAGAAGAGAAATGAATGAAATTTACACCAATGCAAAGCTTGAGATGTCTAGTTATCACATATGAAATTTCATGATCATACAATAAGATTTGAGAATTCCACAAAAGATTTGGCAAGGTATAGCACAAAAAGTCAACAAATGACCACATATGGAAGAAAATTCTCAATCAAATGAAAAACAGCAAGATTAATTCCAAGAAAAATCATACATCAATTAGACATACAAGGGATCATTCATGCAAAATTTCAAGTGATTTGGATAGGGGGAAGTATGTGAACAAAAATCATACATTTGCATATCATTGGTGTGACACAAATTGTCACACCCTAATTCAAAAATTCATATCTATCAAACTACAAATGAGAAATCCACAAACTTTATATGGAAATGAAGATCAATGTGTCTAGTTTTACCACAAAAAATTTCAAGCTCATTGGATGCAACATGAAAATTTCACAATAAGAATGGCTCAATGCATCATTTTGGCATACATGTCAAGAAAATAATTATTAATGAAAAGCCAGCCAATGGAAAATTAATTAAAATTCACCATAAAATAGAGGACACACTCATGAGTTCAATGCAAAAAAACCCACAATTTTTGGAGTTGAAATGAATTTAAAATGAATTATGGAAGTTGAGTGAATAAATGAGATAAAACATGAACATATAGCATGGTATGGTGGTCAAATGAGAGTCAACGGTGGCATAGTTGTAATTTGGGACTTACTTAACCAAACTGCAGCGTTTTGGTCACGCTGAGGAAATGTTTCTATTGGCTACTAGCCAATGGAACAGTGATCATGGCCCATGGGTGCACGAATTCTGGGTTTAACATGCATAAGCTAGGGTTTGTAATGTCAACTACATGCAATCCATCAATTCAGCTCCATGGTGCATCAACATCCAAACACACAAGCATACCAACATCAGTAAGCAAGACCATGCAACATCAAACAATCATGTAACAGCATGGTGAAAGTCAATATTCAAGCAATCAACATCAAACGCAAGTCATGCAAATTGCTGACCAAATTCAAGAGTTTAAGAAACAGCAGGGCAATGCAGCAAGGCAACATCAGGGTTTCAAACAGCAGGGTGTACACATTCAACATCATTGTCACTCGACCAAATAAGACAAACAACAGCAATCATACAATGACTACACAACACTATCTCCATGCAACATTTTGAGAACAACGGAGCAAGCATAATCATGAGGGTTTAAACAACAGCATACTTCAGCATCGTCAAACAAAACAAAAACAAACAGCAACATGGCTATGAACATTAACAGCCAAAACAACATGATCATGACGGCTTAATTGGATAGAACCTCAGGTTTAAACAGCAGCAGAGTTTTAAAGTAGCAGCATATGTAAGCATACACAAATCGAGCGTCCACGACCAATACAACCAAACATCAATCATGTGGATTTTACAAGCAAGTCTAACATACACGCACAGCAGCACGGCAATGGTTCACACGTAGCATCAAAATCATGTTTCATTTAAATCAAGCAAAACAACCAAACAGCGCATAACAGCAGCAAGGTATTAACATTTAATGATTCTTTGGGGTTCAAGCATAACAGCAGCAAGGTTTTGTCAGCAGGGCAACAACATGTGGTTCATCAACATGTTCATCAATCAAAGAACCAATAACACACAACTAGCATGGCATTGATGTAATCACACTCATGCACACCTAACCTCAAATATTCGAACAAAACAAAATCTAGTTCAGTTCTAAGGTAAAAGAAAAAACAAACAAATTGCAGTAGAGCATATACAGCATAGCAGCACATTCATGTTCATTATCATCATGTAATCATCATCATACCACATTTCAATGGTAACAGCATGCAATATATATATTTCATATGGATTTTGCTGAGCATGTGCCTAAAGTTTCAAACACTGCAGCAGGCTTAATCAAGAACAGCATCAAGAACAAGACTAGACCAAGTATCACACAACAACATTGTATTGGTGTAGCAACATCATTCAACAACATATCAATGCAACATCCAAACAAAATTCTGGACAGGACAAGGTTTAATTAGTAGGGCACACTTATGTAGTTCCCAACAGCAACACAAAATGGCTCGACCAAAACACACAACACATTATTCAGCAACAATTTATCCAACTAATAGGTAGAATTCCTGGACAGTTTAAGGCTTGAAACAAACTGCAGCAGGGTTAGCTTCATGCTCATTAAAAACTCAAACAGCAACATGGTTTGGCAACAACATGGATTTAGCAGCAGCAGGACACACTCATCATTCAATGAACCAAAACCAGACCAAGCATAGCATAGTTAACATGGCAGCAGTACACAATCAGCATGGTACTCATCAATTCAACTAAGTTCATCATCAACCAAATAACAAGCATGCCACAATCAGTAAACCCGACCATGCAACATCATTATCATTCAACACTAGCTAGCATAATCAATGGAGTTCTAGGCATGGGGGCGGTTTTCAAACAGCAGGGCAATATGGTATCATGCTCATTAACCCATCAAAATCAAACAACAGTAGCAGGGTTTTAGCAGCATGGCTGCACATTCATGTTCATCATCATCATGTAATCATCATCATACCACATTTCAAAGGTAACAGCATGGTATTATCAATGTGCAAATGGCATCCAAACAACAGCATGGTAATTGCAGCAAGGCATAACAGCATGGTAATTCCAATATAACAAAACTTGACCATCACACAAAGCAAAGCGCATGGTAATAGTTCATGCAAATCAGACAAAAACAGCCAGCAGGGTTTGAAATTCATGTTCAACAAAATCATCATCAATTGGCAGCATGGCTAAACAGCATAACAGTGACAACATGTTCAAACAAATACCAATAACAACAGGCCTGATTTTGAGGGAAACAAACTGGAACAAGCTAGGGTTTTAACAAGATGCTCATCATCATTATGCATTCGAAATTCCATCATGCACAGAACAAAAAAATCAACATACCAATAGCATCATTAGACCAAGAATAAGCATAATCCAACACCCATTCTCCTTAAAACAAACTAACTAAAAAGCAGTAAACCAAAACACACATGAACATCAAATTTCAGATTGACATATCTTTACTAACAGCTAACCATTTTCAACAACTTATAGCTCACGACAATCAACAAAGAGGGATCTTCATGATATATGGTATGATTTGGTCAAATAAGGAAGTTGAAAATCTTACCTAAATTGAAGAACTCGATGGTACAGTGTGGTTTTGGTTGATTTGAATGCAAACAGGTGCAGGTCCACTTTTATGATGATGCTGCTTGAAGCCTCTTAGCTCAACAAAGCTTGACTAGGTCCAAATCTCTATCTGTCATTGGAGTGCTCTTAGAGAAAACAGAATTCGAGCTGCAAAACAGGTGGTGAATCATGCTTGAAAGGGGTTCCAAATGGTGATTATAGCATTGTGGAAACAAGGATGCTCGAAGGCTTTGAAGGGTTTTGCAGAATTTTCGTTTTTGCCAAAAAATGCAATATGAGAGTGAGAGTGTATTTCTGTGTGGTGGCTGCTAAAGACTAGGGTTGGATGCAGAAAAATGCAGCTTAAATACCATCTGTTTTGTGTTGGTTTAAGACATGCTAAGCTGGCTTAGTGTGAAATGAAGTATTGGCCATTTGCTAATTATGTGTAAGTGAGTATGGGAGGTGTGAACTGTACACGAATTGGGCTTTAAACCAGCTGCATACAGACCATATGTTTGCTGTTTCTGTGGCAGCACATGAATTGCTGTACTTTGTTTCACTCTTTGAAAGCAATTTGCAAAAATACCAAGCTGGTGCATAAGTGGAAATGGAGGTATATGCTTGGTCGAATTGGGCTTGGAATGAGCTGTATACAGACTTTGCCAATGCTGTTTGTTGTTGTACAAAAGCTGTTGTACCTTGCTTTTACTTAATGCTACCAATTGTACAATTTGCCAACATTGCTCTTTGGTCCAAAATGGTAGTAACATGGTGATATGATGATGGTTTTAAGCTTTGAGCAAGTTTCAAATATGATTTAAAACATTTCCCAATTGGCAAAATGATGAAAAAGTCCATAAATCAAAAAGTCAAAGTTTGGTCAAACTTTGAATTTTGAAGGAATTGGTCCAAAAATGCCATTTTGATTGGCAAGGTTTTAGGTCATGAAATTTATATTTTTGGAAAGAGGATGAAAAATGTGGTGTGTAGGAAAAAACCTCGCCAAATTTGGCCTTATGGTTTGAGAGTTATGGCTTGTTGAAGTTCAAAAATTGGTGAAAATGATTTGATCATATCTTGACAACCACACATGGGATTTTGATGTTCTTGGACTTTTTGAAAATGGGAAGACAAGATCTTCAACTTTCATGTTGGGCAAAAATTCATTTGAAGCTTGTATCATGATGTAAGTTTAAGATCAAGAAGTTTCCATTTTTGGCAGTTGAAATTACAAGTCCACTTTCTATTTCTGGAAAATTTTCTGATTGGCTTGATTTTCTTCCATGATGAGGTTGAACATGATAGATGAGGCTTATACAAGCATGAATGAACTTCTTCAAATCAATTCTATCCATCAAATCTTGATTAAAACAACTGTTGACCAAGTTTGACTTTCTGTTGACTTTTCTAGGGTTTTGGACTGATTGAACTTCTTCTGATGATTTCCAAACCCTAATTTCTTGAGAACTTGTCTTCAAATGATGTCTCAAGATGTATGAACCTTTGATTAATGATCATGATGTCCAAATTCTGCAAGAATGGCCATCATCCATTGCTTTGACTGATCAATGACTGAGTTTGATCTAATTGCTGATGATTACTTTGACTGCAAGCAAAAAGGTTAGACTGACAATATTTTTTGTACTTTTTGAATAATAAACATATGAAAGCAAAGATATACAAATGCACAGTATGCTTGGTGATCAAGAAATCAACCCACAAAGCAAATCTATCCACTAGGAGGGGACAAAGACATGCAATGATCCTTGAGGTTATGATATGAATGATATGGGCCATGAGGGATCTTAGGGCCAAAATTGGGGTCTTACAGCTAGTCCGAAAGATGATTTTCCTCTACCACACATTGACATGTTGGTAGACAATACAGCTAAATTCAAAGTCTTTTCGTTTATGGACGGATTTTCCGGATATAATCAAATCAAGATGGCACCCGAAGATATGGAGAAGACAACATTCATCATACCTTGGGGAACATTCTGTTATCGAGTGATGCCCTTCGGTTTGAAGAACGTCGGAGCCACGTATCAACGAGCTATGACTACCTTGTTTCATGACATGATGCACAAGGAGATAGAGGTCTATGTTGATGATATGATTGCTAAGTCCCGAACGGAAGTTGAACATGTTGAGCATTTGTTGAAGCTTTTTCAGCGCCTGAGGAAGTTTAGACTTCGCCTGAATCCGAACAAATGTACATTTGGAGTCCGTTCCGGCAAGTTGTTGGGTTTTGTTGTCAGCGAAAGAGGTATTGAGGTTGATCCTGCAAAGGTCAGAGCAATACAAGAGATGCCTGCACCCAAAACTGAGAAGCAAGTCTGAGGTTTTTTTGGCCGCTTGAACTATATTTCCAGATTTATATCCCACATGACTGCCATATGTGCGCCGATATTCAAGCTCCTTCGGAAAGATCAGTCTCATGATTGGACCGAGGATTGCCTGAAAGCTTTCGACAGTATTAAAGAGTATCTGTCTGAACCTCCGATCTTGTCTCCTCCTGTGGAAGGAAGACCTCTGATTATGTATTTGACTGTTCTTGAAGACTCGATGGGTTGTGTACTCGGTCAACAAGATGAATCAGGGAAGAAAGAATTTTCTATCTACTACCTCAGTAAGAAGTTTACTGATTGTGAGTCTCGATACTCAATGCTTGAGAAGACGTGTTGTGCTTTGGCTTGGGCTGCTAAGCGTTTGCGCCAGTACATGATAAATCATACGACTTGGTTGATATCCAGAATGGATCCAATTAAGTATATTTTTGAGAAGCCTGCTTTAACTGGGAGGATTGCCCGTTGGCAGATGTTGTTGTCTGAGTATGATATTGAGTATCGAGCTCAGAAAGCTATCAAAGGTAGTATCTTGGCTGACCATTTAGCGCACCAGCCTATTGAAGATCACCAGTCAGTTCAGTATGATTTCCCAGATGAGGAGATTCTGTATTTGAAAATGAAAGATTGTGATGAGCCTACACTTGATGAAGGTCCAGAACCTGGTTCCAAATGGACGATGGTGTTTGATGGCGCTGTGAATCAGTACGGAAATGGAATTGAGGCAGTAATCATTACTCCTCATGGCATGCATATTCCGCTTGCAGCAAGGCTAACTTTCAAATGCACGAATAATATGGCTGAGTATGAGGTCTGTATTATGGGACTAGAAGAATGCATTGATTTGAGAATCAAGCATCTTGATGTGTATGGTGATTCGGCCCTAGTTGTTAATCAGATCAAGGGTGAATGGGAGACGAATCAGCCAGGTCTCATTCCGTACAGAGATTATGCGAGAAGGATTTCAACATTCTTTACAGAAGTTGACTTTCATCATATTCCTCGAGAGGATAATCGCATGGCAGATGCTCTTGCTACGCTTGCTTCCATGATTGTGGTCAAGTATTGGAATGAAGTTCCCAACATTTCCGTGATGCGCTTGGATAGACCAGCTCATGTGTTTGCAGTTGAAGAAGTGAATGATGACAAGCCTTGGTATTTTGATATTAAGAATTTCCTCCAGAACCAGGTCTACCCGCCTGGGGCATCTGTGAAAGATAGGAAAACTTTGAGAAGGTTGTCAGGCAGTTTCTACCTCAGTGGTGAAGTGCTGTATAAGAGAAATTTTTACATGGTTTTGCTCAGATGCGTGGATAGACACGAAGCAAACCTGTTAATGACTGAGGTCCATGAGGGTTCATTTGGTACTCATTCCAATGGACATGCCATGGCTAGAAAGA
The DNA here is from genome assembly GCF_024323335.1 of Lathyrus oleraceus. Lineage (NCBI taxonomy): Eukaryota > Viridiplantae > Streptophyta > Magnoliopsida > Fabales > Fabaceae > Lathyrus > Lathyrus oleraceus. Next base: position 343,958,772 of record NC_066584.1, on the reverse strand, counting down.
TGTTGAGAGCAGGCTACTATTGGCTGACAATGGAGTCTGACTGCTGTAAATATGTGAAGAAATGCCACAAGTGTCAGATTTATGCGGATAAGATTCATATTCCTCCAACACTTCTGAATGTGATTTCATCACCATGGCCTTTCTCTATGTGGGGAATTGACATGATCGGCATGATTGAACCGAAAGCGTCCAACGGACACCGGTTTATTCTCGTAGCAATTGATTACTTCACCAAATGGGTTGAAGCCGCATCGTATGCGAATGTGACCAGGCAGGTGGTTGTGAAGTTTATCAAGAACCAGTTGATTTGCCGTTATGGTGTGCCAGATAGGATCATTACTGATAATGGATCTAATCTGAATAATAAGATGATGGATGAGTTGTGCGCTGAGTTCAAGATTGCACACCATAACTCCTCTCCTTACAGACCAAAGATGAACGGGGCTGTTGAAGCTGCTAATAAGAATATCAAGAAGATTATCCAGAAGATGACAATTACGTACAAAGATTGGCATGAGATGCTGCCATTTGCTTTGCATGGTTATCACACATTTGTCCGCACTTCAACAGGGGCAACCCCTTTTTCTCTTGTTTATGGCATGGAGGTTGTTCTCCCAGTAGAGGTGGAGATCCCATCAATGAGAGTCTTGATGGAAGCCAAGTTGACTGATGCTGAATGGATTCAGAGTCGTTACGACCAACTGAATTTGATTGAAGAGAAGAGATTGACTGCCATGTGTCATGGTCAGTTATATCAGCAGAGAATGAAGAAAGCATTCGATAAGAAGGTCAAGCCTCGCGTGTTCCGAGAAGGTGACCTTGTGCTCAAGAAAGTCTTGTCTTTCGCGCCCGATTCCAGGGGCAAGTGGACTCCAAACTATGAAGGTCCATATGTTGTTAAGAGAGCCTTTTCAAGCGGTGCACTAATGCTTACAACAATGGATGGGGAAGATTTCACTCGTCCTATGAATTCAGATGAAGTCAAGAAATACTTTGCCTAAAAAAAAAGTATATGCAAATGAAAAACAGAATAGCTCGCTAAGTTGAAAACCCGAAAGGGCGGCTTAGGCAAAAATGAGCGTCTCGGTGGAGAACCCGCAAGGGTGATCCAGGCAAAAGTTAGAGACATGAAAAAAAAAGAATATTTGCATCCCGCTAGATTGAGTACCTCACCCTGGTGCAATCTAGGCAAAAATTAGGGATTTGGCAAATAACTGCATCCTGACAAGAATTTCTGTTCTACAGCCGTCTTTTCGTCAGACATTCTCGATTCATCGTCGACTGAAGCTTCGAATACATCGAGATTCAAATTGGTAGAGAAAGGATCATTATGTTCAATGTAGCCCTCTTCCAATATATATCACTGATTTCAAATTTGTACAGATATATGGAGTCTTGCCATTTGCAGGCTACCATTCCATCAAATCAATTTGAGCTTTTTATCCAATTATTTGCACTCTTATTTGTTTCAATTCCACAAGTGTTTTGCATGTTTTAATTAATAAAAATGTCATTGTTTTAAACAAATAAATTTTTTCAAACTGTTGTTTTAAACATAGTGAACATTCGCAATGATGAAAGGATACTTAAGAATTTCTCAGTGCTCTCCCAAGGGTGGCATGATTTCCAACATGTAAGGCATTTGTTCATATTCCTGGCATGGGTGTATCCTCTTTATCCTGCTTTGTTGTAGGGGTTGTTCCCCAAACAGAGTTGTTGTTGTGGGTTGTTCCCCAAGCAGAGTGTTGTTGAAGGCTTTGTTTTCTTCTCCAGCAGTATTCTCTCCCAGCATGGGTGTTTTCCTTTTGGAAGATTCGGTAGTTGGTGGTTTGAAACCCAGGTACTCCGTCTCTCTCCAGTGCAGTCACTAGCGGAGTTGTTGTTTCTCTCCTCAGCATGGTTGCTTTCTTTTTGAAGATTCAGTGGTGGGTGGATTGATATCCCGGTACTTTACCACTTCCCTCAGCGCAGTCGCCTGCAGATTTGTTGCTAGCTCCCCATCAGAGCGTTTAGCCTTCAGCAGAGTAGTGATTATTTTTCTCCTCAGCAGTTGTTGATTTGTTTTTGGAAGGTGTAGCATTCAGTGGTTGATTCCCCAGCTCTCCTCCATATCCCCAGTGGGTCCCTCAGTGGATTCCCTAGCCGGCAGTAGATTTGTAGTTTGGTGGATTGTATTTATGCAAAATCCCCAAAAGAGTTGGTATCCCCAACAGAGTCAGGATTGCATCTGTGGTATCCCCTCAGAGTCTCCGCCAGGGCTGGTATCCTCGACAGAGTTGCTTTTGTGGCAGTTTCTGCTTGTTGAAATATCTGTTTCAAAAAGTAGGGAAAGTTGGTGGTCTAGCATCCAGAGATTGGTTTGATTTCCTAATTGCTTTTGATCCTCAGTAGAGTGGCTTGTTGCAGAATCTACTTGTGTGATCTGTTTTTCCTTCAGTGGGTATATTCCCCATAGAATGGCTACTTGTGTTCTCCCCAGGTAGAGTTGCTTGTGCAGTAGATTCTACACGGATGATCTGTTCTCCCTTTGTGGGTTGTTCCCCAGTGGAGTTGCGTAGATTTGCTTTCATAGCAGTTCTCGTTTGTGCAGTGAACTTTTGTTTTTCAGTTGATACTGAAGATCCCCCTGCAGAGATTGTGAGACCTCTCCTGTTCCCCAACAGATTTGTCTTTGTGGCTGTTTATGCCTGTTGTGACTTTCTGCTCTCCAGTTGGGTTGTTATTGATCCATTACTCAGAGATTTCGTGATATCCTCTGGTCTTTTGCCTTCCCGCAGATCTTGGCTTTTTAGCATGTAGATCTCCAGCAGATTGGCTTTCCAGTTGGTTCTTCCTCTGGGAGTATAGTACCGGGCGTGTGATTCCTGGACCCTGTTTGTGTTAGATATGTCTGTTTTGTCAGCATTCATCAAACATAAATCACGCATATTCATGCATAATCATAAACATTCAGATATTCATGTTGCATTTTTTGCCATATATCTTTTGTTTGTTGTCTCCTGCTATGGATTTTATAGATCTCCAATAGATCTCCCCAAGCAGACGTCGGGTGTCTAAATCTCTCCATATAGAGTCAGCCCCATAAGCAGAAAGTGTCTGTCTTTCCTTCTGCAGTTCCCCACTTAGATTATCCTCGTGGATGATGGTTTCTTCCGTTTCCTCCCAACACATATATTGGGATGGATCTTCCTATTGAGTTATATCCTCATAGGATGAGTCTTGACTCAGTCTGTCTTTTTGGTTTGGCCCCGAATTGGCATTTGTCAACTGTTTCTCGTGCTTCCCTGTGGAATAAATGAATGAATTGCCCAGTAACCGGCATTAATTCTTTTATCCCCAGCGGAATCTGTTTGGGCCTCTACCCTTATACCGGTAGTTGTAAGTCCTATATTTCTTGCCTTCTTGGCGGAATTTGTGGTTATATACCTTTTATTCCTCAGCAAGAGTATTGTGGTTTTCTACCCAATTTTCGGTAGTTGTAAAACCTAGTTTTCCTGCTCTCTAGCAGTCTGTGGTTTGTTATAAACCCTATCTTGTTCCCGTGCGGATTTGTGTTTTCCCTCATTCCCACGCGGATCTTTGGTTTTCTACCCAATATTCGGTAGATGTAAACCCTATCTTTTTATCCTCATCAGAGTTGCTGGCTACTACCCCGTATTCGGTAGTTGTAAGTCCTATCTCTTTTCCCCTAGCAGAGGTAACCTTTGTGGTTCGTTCTGGTTGATGGTGGATTTTTGTGCTGTTGTGGTTTTATTCCCAACGGAGTCTGGGCTTTTTGTGGATAATTGCCGGTTGCTAGCAATTTCATCCCTAACCAGAGTTTTGGTATTCTACCCCGTATTCGGTAGTTGTAAACCCTAATTTCTCCCTTTTACAGAGTTAACCTTGTTGTTCATCCTAACCGATGATGGTTACTCTTTGTGGTTATCTTCATTCATTCGATGTTGATATTCCTTCCTTACCTCTGGATAGTTGCCTTTTGCTAGCAATTGTATCCCCAGCAGTCTTCTGGATCATTGTCGTATGCTTGCGATGTTATCTTCTTTGAAGTCACCAGTAAGTGCCCAGATAATTGTTGTTTATGCAATTCATCCCCGGATCATTGATTTTGTATCAATGTATCCCCAGTGAGTCTTCTTTCGTTTACCCATTTGCTTGGTAATGATTGTTGCTCCTTTGGATTGGTCATCATTATATACCTAGTTTTGGTATCCCGATGCCTTTTCTTTTCGGTCGATTTATCCTTTGTTAACCCAGTAGTCGGTTGTGGATAATCTTCCATGCGAGTATGTTGTCCATGTTCTGACGGTAATGTATAACATATCTTATGCACTCTTCAGTCGAAGCCTTTTGTGTTTCCCTAGTCGAGTAAGATTCGTTATTCCTTTGTGGAATCGAATATTCTTTGTTCTTGGATAATTGCCGGAGGCTTGCAATTTATCCCCTGTGAGTTGTCTTTCGTTTACCCTGTTGTTGGTAACGATTGTCTCCCTTTTGGATGGTCACCTTTTATATACCCTGTAACCGGTATCTCTGGTGTCTCTTCCTTTTCGAGTATATTATTCACGTTCTGACGGTAATGAATAATATATCTCTTTCACTCTTTGGTCGGAATCCTTTGTTGATCTTCCCTAGTAGAGTAAGATTCGTATTCTTTGTAGAATCGAATATTCCATCCTTTAACCAATTTGTGTTTTGAATGATGAGTGTCTTGGCATATATACCAATTCACGTTTTCGGTAGGCCACCTATTATATGCCCTAACCGGTATCCCTGGTGTTTCCTTCCATGCGAGTGTATTATCTACGTTCTGACGGTAATAGATAATATATCTCATGCGAGTATTCTATCCACGTTCTGACGGTAATGGATATTATATCTCATGCGCTCTTTGGGTTTGTGTCCCCATTTGAGTAAGATTTGTTTTCCTGTTGCGGATTCGGATGTCCATCCTGTAAGTCGATTTGCTTTTTCAAGCCCTCCTTTCGGATGATGAGTGTTTTGGCATATATACCAATTCACGCTTCGGTCGATCACCTATTATATACCCAGTAACCGGTATCCCTGGTGTTCCTTCCTTTCTATTATGACCTTGGTCCCCTGTGGAGTCAGATTTTCCTGAGTTGATGTACCTTTTTCAGGTCTTTCTCAGATGTTTGGTTGATTGATATCTCTCACCCTTATACCGGTCTTAGATATTCTTTCTTCCTGAGTTTGTTACCCTTATACCGGTAACACCTCATTTCCTTGTTGTTTCCCCATGAATCTCTTTGTTAGACCTTCTTCGGTGGAATGTTTCCTGTGGTGATTTCTTACCCTTTTGCTGTATTGGCGTTTTCCCCAATATATGCAATTTTCCCGGCAGGGAGGTTCTTTGTGAATCTTTTCCCCAGTCCGAGTCCGGATTTTTATCCGAAGTATCCTTTGTGGATAGTTTGAGTCAGCTTGCGTCTTTCCAATGGATATGTCTTCCTGTGGAATTTGTTCTTTTCCAGTGTGAGTCCTTCACTCCCCAGTGAGGTCTCCGGTCCAGTCGTGTTTTGTTCACGCAGTGTCAGTTTTGTCCCCTAATTCAGAGTCGTGTCCTACTCATGCATTTCTTTTCCTTTTATTATCCCCACAAGAGTCCTGGTAGGGTCTTTGTTCCTGGTGAATGTATTACTCCAAAGGATTGTCTTTTCTTCTGTCTGAACCATATCCCCACAGAGTTGGTCTTTTTGCATGCATACATCTGCATCATGAGGTCTCTTATGGACCAAAATTTGTCTCATTACTGTTATTTAAGCCCATTCTACCGCGTCGAGATGAAGATTTTTAAACTTCACTTCTCCCGCTAGAATGACCTTAAATAGGGGCATCTGTAAGACCCCAATTTTGTCCCTAAGATCCCTCATGGCATCATATCATATCATATCATTGCCTTAAGGATCATTGTGCATCTTGCCTCCTTTCCTGTGGGTGGGTTGTCTTTTGAGAGTGATTCTTGATCACCAAGCATGTTTTGCATATGTATATCATTGCTTTTCATTTGTTTACTAACCAAAAGTACAAAAATGTGTCATCTAACCTTGTTACTTGCAGATGAAGCAATCTTAGGTCAAGACAGTCAAAGGCATTCATTGAGCAATAGATGGTGGCCATTCTGAAGAATTTGGGCACCATGATCATTCATAAGAGTTCATATGAGCCATAATATCATTTTGAATTAAAATCTCAAGTGGTAGAGGCTTGAATTTCATCTGAGCCAAGCCAGGTCAACTGAAACCCTAGAAAAGTCAACACAAGTCAACTGTGCATTCAATCATGGATTTGAAGGTAGGAGATGGTTAGAAAGGCCTCATTCATGTCCATACAAGTCTCATTTAACATTTCAAACATCAACAATGGAGAATTTGAGGTCAGATGAAAACTTTCCAAAAAATAGAAAGTGACCTGTAATTTGGAATTGCCAAAAATGGAAAGGTTTTCTCCTCAAGATTACATCATTAAGCAAGCTTCAAATGAAATTTTGTCCAACATGAAAGTTGAAGATCTTGCTCTCACCTTTCCAAAAAGTCCAAGAACATGAATTTCTCATTTGTGGTTGGAGAGATATGATCAAAACATGGCCAAGTGTGGATTGAACTTCAAAAGGGCATAACTTTCAAACCATTGCTCCAAATCATGTAGCTCTTTTTGCTAAATTCTTGTCATGGCCTATAATTTCATAATCTTGCATTACATTGCATCATTTCTCATTTCATGATCATTTGCAAAAAACTTGATTTTTGGAGGGAATTTTCACAATTTGCATTTGGTGCATAATTTGGATATTTTACCTTTGCCATTGATTCCAAAAATGATTTTTAAGTGAAGTTAGCAAGCATCACGTGCACTGTTCATGCACCATGTTCATGCAAAGGTGAAAATACCAAAATGTGCAAAACACCTCCAAAGTTAATCATTCATTAGCATTTTGGTTAAACATGATTAAGCATGACTAATTAGGAGTATATAAACTCAAACCCTAACAGAATTCAGTAACCACAATTCATTTTTTCAGATCTCAAATTTTTGCTCTCAATTTTCTCTCAAATTTTTCTCTCATTTCTTCATATCAATTCACAAATCCTTGCTTAGTTCATCATCTAGTATCATCATTGATCATTATTCAAGCAAGAATCACTCCAATTCGTGCGTCTTGAAGTTGCTCCAAGCAAGGACATCAACAATGGTGGATTCTTCAAACTGTTGATTCGTGACCAATTGAGCATCAAGAACTCCTCCAATCCACTCCATAAGCTTGCTAAAGGAAGATTTGATCACTACAAGGCCTGGAATTCACGAATTTGAAAGCTGCTCTTCAAGAGGTGTTGAAATCGATCCTCTCTTTTCTTAATTTTGTTATGTGATTGTTATAGATCTCGTTTGTGTGATGATTCTGAGCTTTATTTCACTTGAAACCATGCCTTATTCACTTAGATTCGAGGAATTGAAGTTTTCATGATGAATATTAATTTGCTCGATCCATGCATGTTATGATGTTGTTTGATGGAATTGTTGTTGATTATTGATGCCTGATGATAGATCTTTGCAAAGCTATGCTTAATTCATGTTTCTGTGCACTTTGGAAATTTCTGGAAAATTGATGATGAAGATCATGAGGATCTTCATCGTATTCATACTGGCTGCATATTACCTGCGAAATTTCATGCGACCTTCATACTGTTTCCTGCGGATTTACCTATGTGCTCTTCAGCATTACCTGCGGATTATGGCTTTTGCATGCGCTTAGGGCTTGGTCCAAAACGACCGCGTTTGGTCTTGGCGCGCTTGGATTTTGAATTGTGACTCCCTTCGATTCCGGCATACAGCATTTCCAAAATGGCCTATGCATTTTTCTCCATTTCATCCATATGCCATCCATGCTTGCTTCTTCATGTTTTTTTATTTTTCTTTCACTCTTAAAATTCATAACTCAATGAATAATCATCCAAATGACATGAGATTTTTTGCATCTTGATCCTTATCATGTCTACTATTTTTTGGTTATTTTTCCATAATTTGTGCACGGTGGAAAAATGTTTTGGCCTAGGGTTTGTGTATGCATATGCTATCTTGTACCTTGCTTGCCATTTTCTTTGTGAAATAATGATGGTTGATCCAATGAATGTGAAATTTGGCATGCTTAAACTAGACATCCTAATTGACATTTTGGTGTTGAGTTTGCATTTTTTGCATTTTTTGTTGTTGAGATATGATCTGATTAATGTAGGTGTGACAATGTGTGTCACACCTTTGCTTGCTCAATTTGTTGATTTTCTTTTCCATGCCAAATAAATGCAAAATGATGTGATTTTTTGCATGATGCTTCTTCTGGATGTTAGGATTTATCATAAAGTGTTGTGGAAGTTTTGGATTGATTTCTGATTTGTTTGGTATTTTTCTTGCTGGTTGACCATTTGTGGACTTTTGAATAGTCATGAACTTCAATGATTTGTGAAATTCTGGTTGTGTATCCTATGGATTTCAAATTTTACACATGTTTTCTAGGCACACTGAAGTTTCTTGTGGATTTGGTTTGAGTCATTTATCATTTCTCATCTCTGTTTTAGGATTGCCTTAATTTGATGTATCAATTTGTGCCTCCTTTGAGCTTGTTTGTGCTTACATTGCTTATGGAATTTAATTGCCTTGCTTATATTTGTCCAAATGCCCTGATTTTTGGTGTGTTGATCATTTGATGTGTCCTGTTTAGTCTTGATTTTTCTTGAGATTTATTGAGTCATTTTGGAATTAATATGCATTTGTTCTTTCTGTTGCTTCAATGTGCTTCCAATTTGCATACCTTGACATGATTGGTTTGTGAAATGAATTTGGTTGATCCTATTGACATGAGACCTTTTGGATTATGTTCTTAATTGGTTGAGTTTGATTCATGTCAATTTTCATGTTCTGTTTTGGATTATTTCTCCTTCTTTGAACCTAGGCCTTGACCTAGTGGTTTGCTTCTCTTGTTTGAGCTTGTTTTCAGGTTAAGAAATACATGGCCATAAGGGGATTAATTCACATTGCTTGAGTTGGTTTATTAGACTGATATTGTCTAACCTTGACTTGTTTTGTAGGATGCTTTTAGCTCATTTGAGTTGAGCTTATGCCTTGCACATTGTAGCCTTGCTTGTTTGATTGTGTATTGTCTGTTGACTGTTGGATTATCTGTTTGACTTTTTGACTTGTATACTGATTGAGTTGGATTGTTTTCAGGTACATTAGTTGCTTAAGTTCATTTTGAACTTGCTTTTGCTTGGTTGCTTAACCAATTAGGTATAATTTCTCTTCTTCATGTAGTCTGGAAGACCTGGCCTGTTATGTGGTCAGGCACCTGTCTGAAGTCCTCCTTAAGAGGCAATGCTTGTGTTTGTTTATTTTTGTGCCAAGCAGGAAAAGTCCACATATGAGGCAATTGGTAGATAAAAGAGATGTGTAGTCCATCTCCTACTATTCTGTGTGTCATCCCTTTGCTCACATTACATGTTGATGCATTGTGGATCTTAACCCAAGATCTATAGAGTCATTCACTTGTGGAGAGAGTTCCAACTTTCTGAACTCCCACACATTCTATCATCTGAAGCTCTCCCTGACCAGGGATAAGAGCTATGAGGCACACCCCTCATCTCCATTTCATCTGCTTCACCTTAACCCTCAATGTTAAGGTTAAGAGCACAGCTTACCCCATTCCAGTTGACTGTAAAGTCTAACCTTGCTTGAGCCTAATTGCTTGTTTATAGTGTGTGCTAATTGACTTTGTTTGATTGATTGCTTGATCCATCTGTGCATGCTTGCTTGTGTGCTTTGTGCATTTATCATCATTAATTGTTCATTATTACATAATCATCATTTCATATCTCTGTGACATCTTTGTTTGTCCATTGAGGAATCAGTTGTAAGTCCAGTTGTTGGCCATTGATCCTATGATTTGGAAGGGATTGAGTGTAAGACCATTTGTTGGCAACTAGTATCCTCTTTGCTTATTGCTTTTGTTTGTTTGTTGTATGTGAGGATGCAATTGTAAGTCCATGTTGTTGGCATTTGTACTCCTATGATCATCCTTTGAAGATTGGTATAAGCCCAGATAGATTGGCATCTGATATCCATGTTTTGTTTTGCCTTGTGAGACTAGTCTAAGTACATTGATTGGCATCTGGTATCATTGTTTTGTTTTAGGAGATTGGTGTAAATCCATTGATTGGTATCCGGTATCCGCCTTTGTTTGTGAGATTGGTATAAGTCCATTGATTGGCATCCGGTATCATTGTTTTGTTTTAGGAGATTGGTATAAATCCATTGATTGGTATCCGGTATCCGCCTTTGTCTGTGAGATTGGTGTAAGTCCATTGATTGGCATCCGGTATCACTTTGCTTTGCATTTGTTACTTGCATTGTTGCCTCATTCCAAAGGACACACTTGAATCATCTTCCATATGATTTCCAGAGGTGAACATCTAAGAAGTTTTACTTCCTTACCCTCTCACCTTTTGTTTTCAAAACTCCCTTTTCACATGTTAATTCAAAAACTTTGAACTATTGTGCAAACATTTTCATCTCTTTTCAAATTAGAAACCTAGGCTTTAGGCCTTTGATTTTTCAAAACTTCATAACACTTCTTTGAATTGAATCCTAATCATACTTTGACCATATTTTGTGAATACTCATAATCAATTAACTTCACTCATTCAATTGTTTTGTGGCTTTGTCCATTCTTGTTAAGTTTTCATACATTAGCCATAGGCTTGATTTATCCTAGTTGGTTGATATTAATCTCACCTTCTTGTCCTTAGTGATTGAATTGTAAGACTTCCTTGCTTATTATAGGGTTAACCCCTCACTAGCAAGTTGAAGCTTTTCTCACATGGTGGACTCGTTGTTTGTATAAGGTTGAGTTTTCTCCCGTGGATAACAAAAGACCTTAGGACTTTTGTTTAAAATGAACCCATTCATATTTTGGAAATCTTTTAGCCGAACTACGGCGTTTTGATCCTTACCTTTCATGGAAGGTACGTAGGCAACAGGTTCATCCGTTCAAACACAAAAATAATAACTTGTATATTCTTTTCTCATCTTCCCAATCATGTTTGCACAATATGTCATAAACAAATAAACTTTTTATACAACAAGTGTGAAAAGGGCTCCCTAGGAGTACCTAGGACATTTTGGGTGCCTAACACCTTCCCATTGCGTAATTTACCCCTTACCCAGATTCTCTGATCTTTTCATTAGTTTTCTATGTGTAAAACTTCTTAGGCTTTTGTTCGCTTTTTAGCCATTCCTTTGGATAAATAAAAGTGCGGTGGCGACTCGATTCTTTGTATGCTTTGCTTTTGGTTTAGTCAATAAATCATAAAGTGACGAATACACCGCTACACACGGTTCTCAGGCTGAATCTTCAAAATGAACCTCGGGCCGGATCACTGGAAAACGATTCTCAGGCTGAATCTTCAAAATGACCCTCAGGCTGGATCACTGGAAAACGATTCTCAGGCTGAATCTTCGAAATGACCCTCAGGCTGGATCACTGGAAAATGATTCTCAGGCTGAATCTTCAAAACGACCCTCAGGCTGGATCACTTACGCTTGATCCTCTGGCTGGATCTCATGACCTTGGTTGTAAAGTAATTCTTCAGTCTGCTTGGAAGAACCGGTTTATCAGCTTATGTGTATGCTTGAAATGATATGCATGCAAATGCAAATGTTATGCATGGTGTAAAAAGAAATTTGCTTGGGGAAGCAAACTCCGGTAGGGAATAGATCGCTGTATCAATCCTTGAATGCTCTGTGGGGAATGATCCGTCTGCCGGGACCAATGAGCCACCAAAAATAAATTGGCTGCTTGAAAAGTTGGCCTTGTGTGGGGAGTATTAACTATGGAAACTTTGTTCGGCGAGGCTCTGTGAGGAGAGTCTGTGGGGAAAACACTTCCTAGGGAAATGTCGTAGGAAACGACCTTTGCTGGGGATATGAACTTGCTAATCTCCCTCAAGCTGGGGATTAACAAATCTATTAAAAATAATCTGTTGGGGAATGAGATGAACACTGGGAACACCACCCTCTCATCTGTTGGTTATGCAACCACTCCGCTGTTGCTAGGAAGATACAGTCTGACACTGTCAACTCCGCTGGGGATATATAGTCTGGATACTGTCAACTCTGCTGGGGAACATGCTCTGCTGAGGAGAGACTTTGTCAACCGCTTAGGGATGAGGATTCATGACTTGGCATCCGGTTCCTGTGACCTGCAACCAAAAATACACGTATGCCTCGGGGGAATTACTCGGTTTGAATTCACCGTCTGGGATTAAGCACATTCAAAGCAATTTTAAATGTTTTCCTGTGCAAATCATCTGCAAAAGCCACCATTATGTTCATATGCAATATGTTTTATAAAAAATTCGGACATTTTTGCAAACAAACTGATAAATGAAAAATAAAGAGGCTCTTTAACTGAATTATTCGACTCTTACTGGGGAGAAAATTTGTGCCAGGAATAGGCGAGGGTATCAGGAAGCTGATCCCTGAAAAGAGGTGATCGCTATAAAAAGAGAACTATCCTAATGGCAATGGGGATACGGGGTCCCACCGAGTTTTGACTCTGCTATGGCTCGTATGTCCTAAAGACGCTCTGCTCATCTTGCTTTCTGAAGTGGATGATTAGTCGATCTTTGACCTTCGAAGATTGCTGGATTGAATGAAACGGTGATATAACACTGATGAACTCAGATCACAGTCATTCGCTTATTCCCTAACTTTTGCCTGGATCGCCCCCTTTTCGGGTTTTCAATCCACCGGGATACCCTTTTTTGCCTGAGCCGCCCTTTCGGGTTTTCGACTCACCGGGTGTACATTTTTTATTTTTACATCCCTAATTTTTGCCCGAACCTCTTTATTCCTTTTTTTTTGGTTCGTCGGGATGCCCTTTTTTTGCCTGGACTATTCTTTTTATCGTCCAGCGGGTCTATTTTATGCGAAGTATTTTTTAACTGCTTCTGAGTTGACAGGGGACGGGAAGTCTTCGTCATCCCTGGTTGTTAGCATCAAAGCTCCGTCAGAGAAAAACTCTTTTAACCACGTATGGACCCTCATAGTTCGGTGGCCATTTTCCCCTGTGATCTGTGTTGGGAGGAAGAAATCTTTTGAGTACCAATTCACCGACTTGATACCCTCGAGGGCGCACTTTCTGACCAAATGCTTTCTTCATTCGTCTCTGACCGAGATACGTCAATTCTGGGTACGTAGTTCCAGCATAGCACCTTAATCATCGAAGACAAGGTAAACAAAGCATCAGCAAATTGGTTTTCTTCAAAAGAAAGTCAACAATCTTCTCATGTAGTCTCTGTAAGGAGCCTGATGAGGCTGAGGTGTATACCATTTCCCGTTGGTTTAATTGATCACCAAAGCTGAATCCCCGTATACATCCAGGGTTTTAATCTGTATATTGACGGCTTCATCAAGCCTTAGGATACAAGCTTCGTATTCGGCTTCATTGTTGGTGCAGGGAAAAGTTATTCTGGCACCAAATGGCATATGAACCCCCTTCCGGTGTGATCAACACTACACCAACTCCGCGACCATTGACGTGGACCGACCCATCAAACATCATAACCCATTTGGATTCAGGGTCAGGCCCCTCCTCCGGGAGTGGTTCCTCTCAATCTTTCGATTTGAGAAACATGATGTCCTCATCAGGAAAGTCAAACCTCATAGGTTTGTAATCATCAATCGGTTGCTCTGCAAGATAGTCTAACAAGACACTTCCTTTGATGGCTTTTTGTGAAGGGTATTAGATGTCATACTTTGTCAGCATCATTTGCCACCTAGCAACCCTTCCGGTAAGTGCTGGCTTTTCAAAAATATACTTGACTGGATCCATTTTTGATATCAATAGAGTCGTGTGAGTCAACATATACTGTCTTAGTCGGCGAGCAGCCCATGCCAAAGCGCGGCAAGTTTTCACGAGCAATGAGTACCTTTGTTCACAGTCGGTAAACTTTTACTAAGGTAGTATATTGCTTGCTCTTTTCGACCTGACTCGTCATGCTGACCGAGCACACAACCCATTGACCTTTCTAACACAGTCAAGTACATGATCAACGGTCTTTCCTCTCGGCCTGTAGACTTGCCCCGATCTTGATCTCTTTCTTGTCATCTGCGGTACCGATGTTGACAGTCTCAATCACCTCCTGATAAGGTGTAATAGCTCGGTCCTCCTTTTTCAACAATCTGGCTAACCCTTCAGGCAATTCACAATCTTCCTCAACCCCTTCTTCGGCTTAATAGATAGGATTGTCGAAGTCATACTTGGCCATAGCAGTGTCGTTAGTAGTGAGATCCGGGTGGTCCGCTCTGCATGATGGAGGATCATGCTTTACCTTAGAATGAGAGATTTTTTTTTGGAAAGAAAGAAAAAAACGAAAAAAAAAACATTGCCATTTTTGTTTTGTAAAAGTAAAAAAAACTGAAAGAAAGAGAACACAAAATTATTTGCAAAAGCCGTCCTTTATTGATGATAAAAATAATTGCGAAATGTAACTAAATGGATGGCCCTACAAATGAGCCGTTACACCTTGGGCAAAGTGTAAGACTTTATTATGCATGTAATAAAGGAAAATAATAAAAATCACTCTTTCAGTAGAGTAACCCGAATGGTTTTTTCAGACGACCAATTGTCGAGCTTTTCTCCCAGGACACACGGGCGAATCCAGCTATCTAAGTCACAGTCGCTGTCAGCCTTGTCTTCATCTGCAACATTGACGATGTGGGGAGAAACCAAACCCCCGCTGGAGAGAGTAATGTTTCATTCTTCTGAGATCCCGGAGCATACCCCAATCCAAACTTGTCTTCTTTGATGACTGGCTCCACAAGTTTGGCCCAGCCTTGGGCATCACCAGCTTTAACCACTTCGACACCTTGCTTGTATGAAGAGATAGAAGTCCCGACCTTCTCAAACTCAAGTGAAAAGACAGCTTCGGGCGCGACCTCATTGATGTTTATGGCTTCGAAGCCCTGACACAGCATCTCGTGCATCTCGCCGTCCATCTCTACATACTTAAATGTAGACAGGTGGCTAACAAAAATATCCTCTTCACCACAGACAGTGACGACCTGACCTTCTAGTTTATATTTGAGCTTCTGGTGGAGGGTAGAAGTAACAGCACCGGCAACATGAATCCAAGGCCGACCTAGCAGACATCTGTAGGCAGGCTGGATATCCATCACATAAAAGGTGATCTCGAACACCTGCGGTCCAATCTTAACTGGCAACTCAACTTCGCCAAAGACAGCTCTCTTAGAGCCATCAAAAGCCCTCACAACTAAGTTACTTGGCCTCACGATGGTGTCATCGCAATCCAACTTCATTAAGGCTTTCTTTGGAAGAACATTCAGAGAAGAGCCTGTATCAACCAAAACATGGGAAAGCATCACCCCTTTGCACTTCATTGTGATATGCAAGGCTTTGTTGTGATTCCTGCCCTCAGATGTCAGGTCATTATCGGTGAAACCTAGCCCCCGACTAGCGTTTACATTGGAAACTACCGACTCCAGCTGGTTAACAGTTATCTCCGGTGGAACATAGGCCATATTCAGTACTTTCAACAAGGCTGCTCTGTGCGCCTCAGAGCACAACAATAGTGAGAGAATGGAGATCTTTAAGGGTGTCTAATTTAGCTGGTCGACTACCTTGTAGTCACTTTTCTTGATAATCCTCATAAACTCATCCACTTCCTTCTCGAATGCGGTCTTAGGAGGATCTTCCTCAATAGTAACCTCTTCGGCGGCCATCCGTTTCCCTTTAGCCTTGGCAGCTGCCTCGGCTTCAGTATTCGTGCGTAATGTTGATGGTGCAAATAGGCGTCCACTGCGAGTGAAGCCACCAACCCCTCCAACATTGTCTACAGCGGAGCTACCAATGTCAATGTCTTCTTCGTTATCTTTTTGCCCCTGGCAGTAGATATCAGCCCCATAGTGCCACGGGTAAGCACTGTCTTTCTCATACGGAACGGGTCCTGGTATTGTGATGGTGATCGGACCAACCAAAGTCGGTTGAGGGTTGTTAGAGTAAATTGGTGCCGGACTTTCTGGGAAATATATTGTTGTCGGAGCGAGTCTCTCGGGAACATATATTTCTTCAGGTGTGAAATAAAACGTTACTGTCGACACATCATTCTTCACTGGGCGGGCATGATCGAACTGAAGACAACCTTCATCTATCAGTTGCTGAATACCCCTTCTCAAACTGTCACATCCGTTTTCGGCAGCTTGACAATTTCTGCATTCTTCCCCACAGCCCGGGAAAATCTGTCCTTTCAGAAGTCGGTCTTTAACCACCGATAGCGAATTCTTCACCTTAGTCACATCAGAAACCAAATTCAAAGTTTCCCCACTATCAACAACATTAATCCTCTGCCCGCAGTGAGCCGGCATCGGGTTCTGGATAACATTAGGCACCGGAGCAAAATTGATAGCCTGGGCATCTCTCAAATCTTGTACCTTTAACTGGAGAGCCTTGCAATTATCTGTAGTATGGCCAGGTGCGTTGGAGTGAAAAGCACATCTGGCGTTGACATCATAACCTCTAGGCAAATTATTGGGATCGATTGGTGGGGCCAGAGTTCTCAACGTAACCAGATTCATGTCAATCAGCTTGGGAAGTAATACTGAATAAGGCATTGGGATTGGCTCGATGACCCGGTCCGTCTGCCTTGGACGTTGTTGATAGTGTCTCTGCTGACCCGGATTACCTCCTTGTTGTTGATTGTTGTACCTGGGTTGTTGTTGCGGATGATATTGCGGTTGAGGAACAGGTGTTGGAGTAGTGACTGCGGCCACTTGATCTTTATAATAATTAGGGCGTCCTCTACCCCTGCCTCTGCCGGCATACACAACGCTTGCCTCGCCTTCTTTTCTTCGCTGACCGTTACAAGCAAACGGTCTCTTGGGACCTGATGAGTTGGAAGCACTATTGTCTTGAATTCGGTCCATCTTCAACAGACTCTCGATTCTTTCTCCAGCAATTACTATCTCTGCAAAGCTGATTGAAGGGCAAGCAGCCAATCTCTCAATATAATTGCCTTGAAGAGTGTTCATGAACATGTCCGCCATCTCCCTTTCAGACATAGGGGGTTGGACGAACACAACAATCTGTCTCCAACGCTGAGCATACTCTCTAAAGGTTTCTTTGGCAGTCTGAGACATACCTTGCAACAAGGTCCGATTTGGAGCCATGTCCAAGTTGTATTGATATTGCTTGACAAAAGCCTCTGCCAAGTCTTTCCAGCTTTTGATGGTAGTACGAGACAAATGAGAATACCATTCACGAGAAGCTCCAGTTAGACTGTCTTCAAAATAGTACATCCACAGCTTTTCATCTTCCGTGTGAGCTCCCAACCTTCCCAGATAAGATTGGAGATGAGTGCGTGGGCAAGAAGCCCCGTTGTATTTCTCAAAAGTAGGGGGTTTGAACTTGTGAGGAATCCTTACTCCCTGAACTAGACCAAGATTTGTGACATCAAAGCCTAAGGAATTTTGAAACTCCAAAGATTTGAGCTTCTCAGCAAGCTCATCCATACGGCGTGTGGTCTCGAGGGCCTCGTCGTGCAAAGAAAATTGATCACATTGATAATCTTCAGTAACGGGGCGCCCGTTAATCCGAATTCCTTGATTCACATCGTACCTTCCGCCAATACCATTCCCAACATTCCCTGTGTTGCCAACATTACCCGGGTTTCCATCAGCATTTGCGTTACCCGCGTTACCAGTGTTCACAGGGTTATCAGCGTTCCCAGGGTTACCAGGGTTTCCCTCAGCATTTGGTATCTCTACCTCCGGATCGGGTCTCGGTTGCTCAACCAATTCCCTCAGCTTTTCCTGGCCTTCTGCCATACCAGTCATCAATGTCATGAACTGATCCATCCTTTCACGCAATTCAGCCAACTCTTTCTGTACTTGGTCCATCGCTAGCTGTGGACGATTTTCCTTTGTCGGGTACCTGGGACTCGCTTGGGACCAATAACTGCCTGATACAGGGAACAAACATTAGACACTACGGTGACACCTGCAAAACAGACAAGGGTTAATATGCATGGTATGCGATGCACTGCTTGTCCAGTTTTAAGGCACCCCCGTTTTGAAAGGGAATACCCTGCAAATGAATAAGCATGAGATGTTGGATGCAAATATGCAGATGATGTTATGCAATGCAAAGGCATGTCAATCAGAATTGATGGATCCGCTTGAACATCTGTCAGGTTGCACTGCCTGCAGAGAAATTCACTGAGGAATATAGTACAAAACCAAAACTCTGCTCCAGAAAACCGGGTTGGTTGGAGGTTAAGGTTTCCTGAATTTAGCCCGCCCCTCACTGGTAGGTTCTAAGAACAGAATTTCGTCAGCTTCAGCCCTTCAGTCGCGAATAATACGTTTACCACTGAAGGTTTGGTATTATTACGGGACAAAAGACCTCCATTGACTCCCCTCAACAGGACATCCTAATAGCAAGTTCCCAGTCTCGGGATCCTCGGATTGAGCAGCGAGAATGCGCCCACCAGAGCTAACATAATCACGTCTCGGAGGAGAGGCCTCGACTGAGTGTTCGGAAAATGGTCACCAGAGTCGACGATTTCTAGAGGAACATCCTGCCGTTACGGAACACCCGGAAGACATAATATATCCAAAAGAAACCTCGTCTGGGTTTGGTTCTTCACGAACGACTTAACGTAGCACCACGCCACGCAAGCCTCATGATTATCCATTCTAAAACCTGTGTGTACACTCAAGCCTGGGTAATGGGCTTATCTCTCATAGAGCACCCCATCCCAACAAACAAACAAACAGATCCAACAGATACAACAAATGCATGCAAGCAGGTAAGCAAATAAAGGTACAAAAGCATGAACACCCAATAAACAAGAAATCAAACAAGCTAGGAGGGACTCGCTTAGGGAAGATGGACCAGCAAGAGGTCAACTTCCTAGTGTCCCCAGTAGAGTCACCAGCTGTCGCAACCTTAAAAATACAGTGCGCGAAAAAACAACCGGCGAAAGAAAATGACAGAAGAGTCGCCACCGTGCGTTATTCACCCCAAATGAGGGAAAGGAAACGCTCGAAGTAAACCTGAAAAAGGAAAGGACAAGACGGGGTCTCGCAACCAAATCTTGGGTTCGGGAGTCGGTTATGCGAAGGGAAGGTATTAGCACCCCTACGCATCCGTAGTACTCTACGGGATCCACTTTTGTAGTTCTTGTCTAAAGGTTGTGAGTTTATCTTGTGATGTTTACAAAAAAAAAGGGTTAAATGAAAATGACTCGCGCGGATGTCGTATCCACTGCATACGTATCTCCCAAGGGGCTTAGAAGTAAATGTGCCAACAAGGGGCTTAGAAGTAAATGTGCCAACAAGGGGCTCAGAAGTAAATGTGACACATACAAAACAAACATGTATAAAGTAAATGTGCCAACAAGGGGCTCAGAAGTAAATAAACAAAAGAAAACAAATGCCTCCTATCGAGGTCTTCCAGCTAAGAAAACGATAAAATGCGGAAAAGAGGTAAAAGTACCACACGGATAAAGATCTGAAGTAACATCAATTAAAGGAGTAAGAAACCCGGGGATCTCCCAAGCTAATGCCATCAAAGAAAGGTGAGTCAATACAGGTAATTGGAATGAACCTTCAGGGGGTATCCCACAAATAAAGTGGGAAAACCACGCAAACCATCTCTGCAAGAGTCTGTGAGCCCCCACAAAAACTCAACAAAAGGGTTAGTGAAACACGGTAAGCATTTTTTTCATGGACAACAGTATGGTTTCATAAACCTCTAACCCTGTGGCATACATTTCAGAAATCATGTGATTAAACATTCAAGGCATAGGTTTCACCCATTCATGCATAATTAAACCCGTAGGCAAAAACATAATAAAATTCATCCATCATACCTCATACATTCAGATGATCCAAATTAAGAGCATAAAATTATGGGAATGAGGCAAACCTCATGGGAGAGACCGGTTGAAATGTTAGGGTTTGCGTGAGATGGGGGTTGCTCTGAGTTCTCTGTCAGGTTCCTCTCCAGGTTTTATCCAGGGTTTTGTTTCAAGGAAACCTCAGAGTATTTTGCTTCTCTTCCTTTTTCTCAAATGAAGCCTTGGTATTTATAGACTGAATTTCATGGTGTTGTGGGCTCAAATGAGAGAGACCCAAGTCCAAAAAAAACTCTGTTATATTTTATTTTATTTATTTATTTATTTAATTAATTTTTTCATCATCCAATGGCCAGGGTTTGGACGCGTGGGGACGGTGGTAGAAACCACCGTCTTCTCCGGTGAGAAGGCCAACTCCGACCACCAATTACAGGTTTTACAACCTCAACTAAAACATGCAATCCATATACCAAATGAAATCTTGGGGATGTATATCACCCCTGTAACCTTAGTTTTCACTCAAGATCCTTATAGAAGAAGAAATCTGAGGTTGAAAAATGAGGTGTTCAATCTGAAGTTAACCAATTCTCAAAATTAAGACCACCAATCGATTGTCTCTCACATGAAGACTTCAGAAATGCAAACCAACACAAGCAATGCAAAAAATATACGGAGATTCGAAGCAAAACAGTTGAGGATTAAACCTTTGGAGTGCATCTTTTATGAGCAAAATCCAATCCAACTCTTGATTGCAGCTTGATCTTGAAGTGACAATGAAGCAAGGCTAAGGAATTAGAAGCTAAAGATCAACCAGGGAAGTTGAAATTTAACCTTGAAAAGAAAAGTGAAATTTCAGAATTCCTTTGGTGAGATGGTGGGGAATCAATTCAGCAGAGGTTCAGGTGCTTTCAGGTTACCATTTGAGTGAAGCAACGCCTTCTATTTATAGCCACAGCTGATGCAAAGTATGATCAAACTCGTGTGTGCATGAAGTTGGGTCCTCCATTCATGGGCCTGTACAGGCGAATGTGAGGCCCAAAACCAATGGTAAATGAGTGCTGAAATGATCATGAAGTGGTTTGGACATGCATATTGCAAGGCATTAGCTTGTGCATCAAGATTTCACTTGGTTTCCATAAATGACCACAAATATTCATCTCTTCGAAAATCACATTTGGAAAACTCAAACATAGGCATGTGAGTAATGGTTGGAAAGGTCTTGATATAAGGAACAAAAGCTATGTTGAACAAAAATCCATTTGGAGTATGGAAAATATTGAAAACTGGCGATGAATTTCAAGGTTCAAAACATGTATTTGAAACTTTTGCCAAAATAGACCAACTTGAAGCCCTTCTGTCTAAATGATGCAAGCCTAAAATGACAAAACCTTAAACACCAAAGTTGTAGATATTTTCAAGACAATAAATTAGAACTTAAATTTTGCATCATTTGGATTTTTGATGAGAAAGGTATAGGCACTTGAAATTGGACTTTTTCAAGATTCAATGGCTTTGGTCCAAAGTGACCTATAATGTTTTGTATTATCACATGTACTTATTTTAGGATTATGAAATTTTGTCCAACATAACAATTAAAGTAGACATCTCAAACTTTCCAATTCACTTGGTCTTACCTTAAAATCATAAAAAATGAAGTAGTTATGTCCTTGGGAAGTTGACCAAAAATTAGGGTTTAAGTCAAAATGACCTATAATGTTTTGAAATGAATGATGACCTTACAAGTTTCAAATGGATCTTTGATGAAAATTAAAGTTGTTCATATTGTTCTTAAGAACAATTTTTCTATTGAGGTCATCTCCATTTGACAAACACATCAAATGTTAGGTCTTAGTGGATTTCAAAATAGTTAGATGATTTGACTGATCAACTTCTCAAGTCCAAACTTCAAATCTTGGTGAATGAATGATTGACGATACTCACATAGGCTCATATATGCATAAAATGATGAATGAAATAACTTCCCTTGATTTTATTTGACCATGGGTTGAGGTTGCTTCATGAGCAAGGCACAATCAATGCACAGTTGAATTGGGGTTTCCTTGAGAAGCAATCCTCAAGCCCTTTGGTTTATCTTGATCAAATTGACAAATTGAGATACTTGGGAGGCATATATGATGATTGAGAGCTTTGTGAACCATTTTCATGCTTGCTTTCATCTTCATCTGACTATTTCATTGAGTGTAGGTGCCACCTATGAGCCCTAGATCACATGATTGCTCAAGCTTCAAAACAAAAGAGGTTAGTGACATATTTTGTGCTTTTGGTTAATAAAAAAAATAAGAAAAGAAATAATATACAATTCAAGCATGCTTGGTGGTCTCAAACCAACTCACACAAGTCCCAACCCTAGAGTTAATGAGCCAAGATGTTATGATCCTTGAGGCAAAATGCAATGAGCAATGTTATGATGCCATGAGGGATCTTAGCGTCAAAATTAGGGTCTTACAGATGCCCCTATTTAAGGTCATTCTAGCTGGAGATATAAAGGTTAAAATCTTCGTCTCGATGAGATAGAATGGGCTTAAATAATAACAAAGAGACGAATTTTGGTCCCTAAGAGACCTCATGATGCAAATGTATGTATGCAAAAATTAATACTCTGTGGGTATATAATGTCCACAAAGGAAAAAAGAAATCAGGAGAAACTGAAAATCCATAAGAGTAATACACTCATAAATGGGACAGAGACTCTGGGGGAATAAAGGAAATAAAAACGCGTGAGCAGGTCATGACTTTGAAAATTTGCTGGGAGACACGAAGGGATTCCACGAAAATAAATCAATGGAAAGACTCGAGCTGACGCAAAAATGCATGTATTGGGGAATATGCCAATACAACAAAACTATCCACAAAGAATACTTCGAATAAAAATCTGGACTCAGGTGGGGAAAATCCACTAAGGGGTCGGCTGAGGAAGAATGCACGTATTAGGGAATATGCCAATACGGCAAGATTATCCATAAAGGATACTTCGGGTAAAGATCCGGACTCATCCGGGGAAATCCATGAAGGACTCGGCTGGGGAGAAAAAACAACGACATATTACCGGCTACTGGGTAATAAACTCAAAGAGGAGACCTGTTATCAAAACACCGGTATAAGGGTGCGAGAACAACATGCTCGGGGAGAAAGAATATCTAAGACCGGTATAAGGGTGAGAGATACCAATCACCCAAAACAATTTGAGGAAATCCTAAAAGGTATAATTCAACTCAGGAAAATCTGACTCCACAGGGGACAAGGAGTCATAATAGGGAGCAGAAGGAAGGAACACCAGGGATACCGGTTACTGGGCATATAACAGGTGACCAACCAGGCATGAATTGGGGAATATTTCCAAGACACTCATCATCCGAAAGGAGGGCTAAAAAAGAAAACTCGATTACAGGATGGGCATTCGATTCCATAAGAAAATACGAATCTTACTCGACTGGGGAAGAAAAATACTTCGACTGAAGAGCGCATGAGATATATTATCTATTACCATCAGAACATAGATAACATACTCGCATGGAAGATTATCCACAACTGGTTACTAGGTTAATGAGGGATAAATCGACCAAAAAGAAAGGGCATCGGGATACCGGTTACTGGGTATAAAACGATGACCAATCAAGGGGAGAAACAATCATTACCAAACAAGGGTAAATGAAATATAACCCTCTGGGGATAAATTGCTTGATCAGAGAAATTATCCAAGAGATATATCACCGGTTACTGGGTGGTATAATCAAAACGAAGGAATATCAATACCGAATATTGGATAGAGATAACCAATAAAGAGGGGATTACATCTACCGGGTTTATGTAGTAGAAAACCAAAGGTGAGAGCATCAGTCATCGGTTAGGATGAACAAAATCTAGGATTAGCTCTACAAGGGGACAAAATGGGGTTTACAACTACCAGGTACTGGGTAGAAAACCACAGAAATAGGACTTACACCTACCGGTTACTGGGTAGAAGGTCACAAAAATAGGTCTTACAACTACCAGTTACTAGGTAGAAGGCCACAAACTCCGCCGGGGAGAGGATGAACAATTACTGCTTACTGAGCAATGTAACAACTAAACCACAAGGAGGTGCAAGGGAAATAACAAGAAAAGAGTCAATCTAGGAACAAACTAGAGAGACACAATGAATCAAGACTCAACCCGACGAGGATATAACTCAGGGGAGTGATTCCATCCCAATACATATTTCTGCCTAAGGGGCTGACTCTGTATGGAGAGATCAGACACAAACATCTGCTTGGGGAAGAACATTTCACCAAGAGCAGGAGATAACAAGCAACGATATATAGCAAAGAATGCAACATGAATATCTGAATGCTATAAATATGCATGGTTTATGTATGATTAATGCTGATAAACAGACATATCTATCACAGACAGGTCCAAGGATCAACGAACAAACATCCGGTACACCATCTCAAAAGAGAAGGCCAGGCCCACAGGAGAAACTCCAATATGGTGGGGAGCAACAAATACCGGGAAACTCCAATCACCGCTGAAAATCAAGCAGAGTCGCTGTCGGGGACTAAGACTATTACTAGGGGAACAAGCAGAATCGTCGGGGATCAGAGACCGCTGTTGGAGATCACCCAAAGGGCACAACTACCAAAAGCTAGGGATCTTCCAACAGTTCTCGGGAACTTGCAGAGATGTGGATAAGATCAGTCAAAGAAGAACTCTACTGGAGATCCTATCAGGCAATAATATGAAATTCTGTGGGGAGCAACCACCAAACAGAAGCACATCAATCAAACGTTCACTTCTAAACACTGAAGGAACCTCTCTGCTTCGGATAAAGAATCAATCACTCCGCTGGGAAGCTAATAACACAAACTCCTCGAAGTTCCAACGCCAAACTAGGATCAGATAAAATCTCAGCTAGGGAAGTTATAGAGCCATCGCCAGGAATTTACTGCTGAACATATAAAAGATCCGATACAGAGGAAAACTCTACTGGGGAGCACAATACGGATAAGATCCATCGTAGAAGAAACTCTACTAGGGAACTTATAAAGGAAAGATATGAAACTCTGCGGGGATCAACCACCAAACAGAACTTCTAATAATCAACAAATTTCCTCATATCCATCGGAGAAACATTTCTACCAAGGAGAGAGAACCACTGCTCCGCTGGGGAAGGAAATAAACATCTTCAACACCAGCTCTGCTAGGAGGAAACTATCCAATAAGGAGGGAAGAACAAATATATCATGCTCTGATCAGGCAACTCCACTAGGGAAAGGCTGTTGGCAATCAAACTGGGGATAACCTGGAGGCGATCAGCTGGAGATAATCAGCTGGCGAAACAACTGGGGAAAGTCCTATGTGAGCAATCCTACCAGGGATGAGTGGTAAGCAAACTTGCTGGGAAAAAATGCAAGCCAACCTGCTGAGAATATCCACTCATGCTGGGAATTCCTGCTCTCTTTGTGGGAGATTTCCAATCACAATGAGGGAAGACCAATTTCCTTGGAAAGATAGCGTATCGATTTTTATCAATTTATAAGGGATTTTAGGTCAGTCCACACAAGAGGATGACAACCATATAATTGATAAAATACAGATGCTAGATTTAGACTCCACTAGGGAGTTGAGGATGCTAGAAGACCAAGACTAACACTCCAGACTCTCTAGGGAATTTGGTGGTGATAGTGGTATACCCATCTCTGAAAGAATCAGGGTCAAAACTCCAGACTCTGGGGATTTGACAACGTATCACCTTTCTTTGCGCTTGCTGAGGAAACAACCTGAAAGATGATGAAGAGGATACAAACATGCTAGTAATGTGAACAAGTGTCTTACCCTTTTGGAGATCATACTATCCTTGGGAGAGCACTGAGGACATTCCATTTATCCTTTTCAGTCATTGTGAATGTTCACTTTGTTTAAAAACAGTTTGTAAAACTTTATTTATTTAAAACAATGATATTTATCAATTAAAACATGCAAACATTTGTTAAACTGAAACAAATAGGAGTGCAAAGAATTGGATAAAGGCTCAAATTTATTTGATGGAATGGTAGTCCGCAAATGGCGAGACTCTATGGATCTTTACAAATTTGAAATTGGTGATATATATTGGAAAAAAGGCTACATTGAACATAATGACCGTTTCTCCACCAACTCTGAATCCAATGTATTCGAAGCTTCAGTTGACATTGATTGAGCGAGAATCTTTGATAGATGACAGATTGAAGAACAAAGTCTTGTCAGAATGCAGTTACTTGCCAAATCCCTAATTTGTGCCTAGATTGCCCCAGGGTGAGGTACTCAATCTAGCGGGATATATATATTCATTTTTTCAATCTACCGAGACGCTCATTCTAGCCTAAGTCGGCCTTTTGGGTTTTCAACTTAGCGAGCTATACTGTTTTTTATTTTAGGTGAAGTATTTCTTGACTGCATCAGAATTTACATGACGAGTGAAATCCTCCCCATCCATAGTTGTTAGTATTAAAGCACCGCCTGAAAAGGCTCTCTTAACAACATATGGACCTTCATAGTTTGGAGTCCACTTGCCCCTGGAATCGGACACGAAAGACAAGAATTTCTTGAGCACGAGGTCCCCTTCTCGGAACACACGAGGCTTGACCTTCTTATCAAAGGCTTTCTTCATCCTTTGCTGATATAACTGACCATGGCACATGGTAGTCAATCTATTCTCTTCAATCAAATTCAGTTGGTCATAACGACTCTGAACCCATTCAACCTCAGTCAACTTGGCTTCCATCAAGACTCTCATTGATGGGATCTTAACCTCCACGGGGAGCACAACCTCCATGCCATATACAAGAGAGAAAGGGGTTGCCCCTGTTGAAGTGCGGACAGATGTACGATAGTCATGCAAAGCAAATGGCAGTATCTCATGCCAATCTTTGTACGTAATAACCATCTTCTAAATAATCTTCTTGATGTTCTTGTTAGCAACTTCAACAGCCCCATTCATCTTGGGTCTATAAGGAGAAGAATTATGATGTGCAATCTTGAACTCGCTACACAGCTCTTTTATCATCTTGTTGTTCAAGTTAGATCCATTATCAGTAATGATCTTGTCTGGAACACCATAACGACATATGAGTTGATTCTTGATAAACTTCACAACCACTTTCCTGGTCACATTTGCATACGATGCAGCCTCAACCCACTTGGTGAAGTAATCAATTGCTATGAGAACAAAACGGTGACCGTTCGACGCCTTTGGCTCTATCATGCCAATCATGTCAATTCCCCACATGGAGAAAGGCCATGGTGAGTGTAACGGGGTATTCATTACCTTTAGATTTATGGAATAAATCAA
This sequence comes from Lathyrus oleraceus, assembly GCF_024323335.1. Taxonomy (NCBI): domain Eukaryota; kingdom Viridiplantae; phylum Streptophyta; class Magnoliopsida; order Fabales; family Fabaceae; genus Lathyrus; species Lathyrus oleraceus. The sequence continues at coordinate 343,931,496 of NC_066584.1, read as the reverse complement.
AAGTAAATCATACAATTTGAGTCGCCGCCGCACTTCTATTTATCCACAGGAAAGGTTAGAAAGCAAACAAAAATCGAGAAGTTTTATCAAATCAAAAACTAATAAAAATGTCAGAGATCTGGGTAAGGGGGTTGGTTATGCAATGGGAAGGTTTTAAGCACCCAAAACTTCCTAGGTACTCCTAGGGAGCCCTTTTCACAAATGTTGTAAGGTAGGTTGGTATTTGTGAAAATTATTTGTGCAAACATGATTGGGGGGGGTGAGAGAAGAATGTACAAATTTATTTACAATTTTTTGTTTGAATGGATAAACCCATTGCCTAAGTACCATCTTAAAAAAGATTAGGATTAAAACCTCGTAGTTCGGGGTAAAAATCTCAAAACAAGTTGGTGATTTGATTGGTCCAAAAGCCTTAAGGTCTTTTGTTATCAAAGGGAGAAAACTCAACCTAAAACCACAAATCCACCATGTGAGGATAGCTTCAACATGCTAGCGAGGGGTTAACCCTATAATAAACATGGAAGACTCATTGTCCATCACTAAGGATATAGGTGAGTATTATATCAACCTCAAGGATAACTCAAACCTAATAGCTAGTATTTATGAAATGTTTTGGCAAGAAGTGGCCATTTAAACCACAAAAACAATTGAGTGAGTTGTATTTACCAATGAAAAGTATTTACAAAATATGGTCAAAGTTGACTTAGAATTCAATTCAAAATAAGTGTTATGAAAAGAAAGTTTGAAAATAAAAAGCATAATGCCTAGGTTTCTAATGTTGAAAACAAATGTTAATGTTTGCACAAAAGTTTTGGCTTGGGTTAGAGTGGGGGGAAGAAGAAGACTGGCTAAGTCCTAAACAAACAAAGATGAAGGAAGAGAAACAAAATCACAAATGGAGTTTCCTTCTTGAGATCATAATGATGATCCAAGTAGCTCTCATCCTTGGGAATAAGCAAGCAAATAAGCAAATACTCAAGCAATCAAGCAAACAATCAAACAAGCTCCTAAGAATCTTCCAATAGATTTTGTATCTCTCACTTTGGATGCTCATGACAATGGTTCTTCAATTTGGCACAAGTTGGAATCCCTAGTATAAGAACACACACATCAAAGAGTTCTATAATGCAAACAAAGAATGGACAAGAGTGAGTTTAGAGATTAGGTCTTTTCAATTCATCTTCAAAATTAAGCATTCTAAAGGCATGACGCCTAGTTGCTCTTTGACATTTATAGCACTCTAAAGGCATGAGACCTAGTTGCTCTTTGACTCCATTTTGCATAGGTATCGCAACCTGAAAAATGGAATGCGAAAAAAAACAATCGGCGAAGAAAGACAGGAGAGTCGCCACCGTGCGTTACTTATCCCAAAGGAGGGAAAGGAAACACTCGAAGTAAACCTGGAAAAAGGAAAGGACAAGACAGGGTCTCGCAACCAAATCTTGGGTTCGGGAGTCGATTATTCGAAGGGAAGGTATTAGCACCCCTACGCATCCGTAGTACTCTACGAGATCCACTTTTGTAGTTCTTGTATAAAGGGTGTGGGTTTATCTAATGTGTTATTTACTAAAAAAAAGGGGTCAAAAGAAAATGACTCGCACGGATGTCGCATCCACTGCATACGTATCCCATCTGAATATGAGAATCAGAGTCTTCGTAGCTCGGCTACCTAGGGGTTAAGGGGAAGTGTGCTCGCTAAGACATCGCGTCTTATGCCTACGTATCTCATCTGGAATGAGAATCAGAGCAAGCCATAGTTCGGCTAACTACGGGGTTATGGATTGGGTTTTGGACGAACGACGTTACTACGCAATCTACCAGATGCTCGACCTTTGGAGACTTACTCACTTGTAGTAGGAGTTAACGTGTTCTTAGGAGAAGAAAAATTAATGAGTTGGTAGGGTTAGGGATGCTCATGCAAAACGGGAAATCCTAGACGAAGGAACCTGCATAAAGTAAACACACAAAACATTGCCTCCTATCGAGGTCTTCCAGCTAAGAAAGCGGTAAAAATACGGGAAAATGTAAAAGTACCACACGGATAAAGATCCGAAGTAACAGTAATTAACGGAACAAGGAAACCCTGAGATCCTTCCAAGCTAACACCATCAAAGAAAGTGAGTTAGTACAGGTAATCGGAATGAAACCTCCAGGTGGTATCCCACAAATAAAGTGGAACACCAGGAAAGCCATCTCTGCAAGAGTCATATGAGCCCTCATAAAACATAACTCAACAAACAGGTTAGAGAAACAAAATAGGGTAACCAAGAGTTGCCCCCAAATCAAAATGTAACCACATGAATCATGCCATTAAAATTCTCTAAAAGCTCACAAAAAGCAACCAAGGGTAGGAGGCCTAAACCTCTTGTCAAACACATGCATCAAAAGGGTATCAAATTCACCCATAATACCTCATACATTTAGAGCATTCAAATTAAAGGCATAAAGATGATGGATATAGGGCAAACCTGATTGGAGAGATCGGTTGAAATCAAATGGCACAGCTGGATTTGCAAACCAATGTTAGGGTTTGCTTGAGCTGAAAGTGTGTGAGTCAGAATGAACCTTTCAAAGTTGCCTGGAGGTTGCTGCAGATTAATTCTCACTCTCTCTGTCTAGGTTTCTCTCCAAGTTTTGTCTAGGGTTTTGTTTCAAGGAAACCTCAGAGTGTTTTGCTTCCCTTCCTTTTTCTGTCTGTTCTCCCTTTTTTGTAACCTGATTTTCATGGCTTTGTGGGCTCAAATGAGAGAGGTCCAAGTCCAAGATTTTTCTATTATATTATATTTAGTTATTTATTTATTTAATTAATTAATTTTTTTTTTAAATTTATTTTTAAATTTATTTTTCGTTTTTCTTTTTTATCTTTTTTTCATTTTTTTTTCTTTTTATTTTAAATATAGTTTCTTGGATCTGATTCTGATTGACATGATGAAATGCAATCTATCTAATGTTAAATGACCTAAAAATGAATGCGTGAATAAGGAGGGCAAATTTTGGGGTGTTATAGCTGGCCCTATTCAATCATCAGCTAACCCGAGTAGGATGAAAGCGAACAGCTTATCAGACAAACAGGGTGAGCTGTGATTGAATACCAAAGACAAACCGAAAATTTGCGCTCCGAGAACACCACAAAAATGCTGAAATACACCGCGCTGTTTATTTCTCTTCCGATCCTCTGGCTGAATCTGAATCAGTCTTCTGACTTAATCTAGAGTTTCGATCCTCTGGAAGAATCTATACTCAATTTAGTCCTCTGGTTTGATATTAATTTTGATCCTCGGGCTGGATATGGTTTCAATCTTCTGGCTAGATCTTCTTCGATCTTCTGGCTAGATCTCATTTGTTTCGATTCTCTGGTTGAATCTATTTTCTTTGATTCTCTGGCTGAATCTACTTCGATCTTCTGGCTAGATCTGAAATGTTTCGATTCTCTGGCTGAATCTATTTCCGGTCTTCGGGCTAGACCTGACTTCGATCTTCTGGCTAGATCTTCTTCGATCTTCTGGCTAGATCTTCTTCGATCTTCTGGCTAGATCTTCTTCGATCTTCTGGCTAGATCTAAATTGTTTCGATTCTCTGGCTGAATCTATTTCCGGTCTTCGGGCTAGACCTGACTTCAATCTTCTTGCTAGATCTGAATTGTTTCGATTCTCTGGCTGAATCTATTTCGATCTTCTGGCTAGATCTTCTTCGATCTTCTGGCTAGATCTCTTTCGATCTTCTGGCTAGATCTGAATTGTTTCGATTCTCTGGCTGGATCTATTTCGATCTTCTGGCTAGATCTGAATTGTTTCGATTCTCTTGTTGAATCTATTTTCTTCGATTCTCTGGCTGAATCTATCTATTTTTCGGTCTTCGGGCTAGACCTGACTTTGATCTTCGGGCTAGATCTATATTGTTTTGATGATAAATTCCCATCATCAGGATCTCGCATCTGGGGCATGCGCTGGTTGACCCTCTTTCGAAACCTACAGTCTTCATGTTAGATATGCAGCTTCGAGAATATCCCACTTTTGGGCTTCGTACATATTCTTCAGGCTAGAACATGTTATAATGACTCTTCGATTAGACTTTGTTTTTTTAATGCGATACGCGGGCTGGATCCTCTTATAGGTTGATTTTCTATTGAGTTGTTAATTTATTCCTCCAGCTGGCTTGCTGGGGAAATAACGCTCGTAGTCGATTCTCTGGCTGAATCTTCGAAATGACCCTCAGGCTGGATCTCTGGAAAACGATTCTCAGGCTGAATCTTCGAAATGACCCTCATGCTGTGTCACACACACACTTGATCCTCTGGCCGAATCTCATGACTTTGGTTGTAAAGTAATTTTTCAGTCTGCTTTGAAGAACCTGTTTATCAGCTTATGTGTATGTTTGATATGCATGCAAATGCAAATGCAAATGTTATGCATGGTGCAAAAGAAAAAAGAAATCTGCTTGGGGAAGCAACTTTGGCTGGGAGCGGATCGCTGTATCAATCCTTGAATGCTCTGTGGGGAACGATCCGTTTGCCGGGACCGGGGAGCCACCGAAAATAAATCAGCCTTTTTTGAAAAGTTGACCTTGCTGGGGAAGTATCAACTATGGAAACTTTGCTTGGCGAGGCTATGCGAGGAGAGTTTGTGAGGAAAGCACTTCCTGGGGAAATATCGTAGGAATCGACCTTTGCTGGGGATATGAACTTGCTAATCGTCCTCAGGCTGGGGATTAAAACAAATTTGTTAAAAAAAATAATCTGATGGGGACGAGATGAACACTGGGAACACCACCCTCTTGTCTGTTGGGTATGCGACTAATCCGCTGTTGCTGGGAAGATACAGTCTGGCACTGTCGACTCCGCTGGGGATATACAGTCTGGATACTATCAACTCTACTGGGGATAGGCTCTGTTGAGGATAGACTTTGTCAACCGCTTAGGGATGGGGATTCACGGCTTGGCATCCGGTTCCTGTGACCTGTAACGAAAAAATACACGTATGCCCCGGGGGATTACTCGGTTTGAATTCACCGTCCGGGATTAAGCACATTCAAAGCAATTTTGACTGTTTTCCTGCGCAAGTCATCTGCAAAAGCCACCATTACATTCAGATGCAATATGTTTCCTCAAGAATTCAGACATCTTTTGCAAACAAACTGATAAATGAAAAGTAAAGAGGCTTTTTAACTGAATTATTTGACTTTTGTTGGTTGAAAAATTTGTGCCAGGAATAGGCGAGTACATCAGGAAGCTGATCCCTGGAAAGAGGCGATCGCTATAAATTGAACAAGAGAAACTATCCTAATGGCAATGTGGAAAAGGGGTCCCACCGAGTTTCGACTCTGCTATGGCCCGTATGTCCTCAAGACGCTCTGCTCATCTTGCTTTCTGAAGTGGATGATTAGTCGATCTTTAACCTTCGAAGATTGCCGGATTGAATGAAACGGTGATGGAACACAGGTGAACTCAGACTGCAGTCATTCGCTTATTCCCTAACTTTTGTGTGGACCGCCCTTTTGTGTTTTCAATCCACCGGGATACCCTTTTTGCCTGAGCCGCCCTTTCGGGTTTTCGACTCACCGGGTGTACATTTTTTTTTTATATCCCTAATTTTTGCCCGAACCTCTTTGTTCTTTTTTTTTTGGTTCGTCGGGATGCCCTTTTCTGCCTGGACTCTTCTTTTTAATGTCCAGCAGGTCTATTTTATGTGAAGTATTTTTTTTAAATGCGTCTGAGTTGACAGGGGATGGGAAGTCTTCACCATCCATGGTTGTTAGCATCAAAGCTCCGTCAGAGAAAAACTCTTTTAACCAAGTATGGACCCTAATAATTCGGTGTCCATTTGCCCCTATGATCTGTGTTGGGAGGAAGAATTCTTTTGAGTACCAATTCGCCGACTTGATACTCCCGAGGGCGCACTTTCTGATCAAACGCTCTCTTCGTCTGTCTCTGATATAGTTGGCCATGGCATATAGCTGCTAGTCTCTTTTCCTCAACTAGGCTCAGCTGATTGTATCGGCTTCATTGTTGGTGCAGGGAAAAGTTATTCTAACACAAAATGGCATATGAACCCCCTCCGGTGTGATCAACACTGCACCAACTCCACGACCATTGACGTTGACCGCCCCATCAAACATCATAATCCATTTGGATTCAGGGTCAGGCCCCTCCTCCGGGAGTGGTTCCTCGCAATCTTTCGATTTGAGAAACATGACGTCCTCATCAGGAAAGTCGAACCTCATAGGTTGGTAATCATCAATCGGTTGCTCGGCAAGATAGTCTGACAAGACACTTCCTTTGATGGCTTTTTGTGAAGTGTATTGGATGTCATACTCTGTCAGCATCATTTGCCACCTAGCAACCCTTCCGGTAAACGCTGGCTTTTCAAAAATGTACTTGACTTGATCCATCTTTGATATCAATAGAGTCGTGTGAGTCAACATATACTGTTTTAGTCGGCGAGCAACCCATGCCAGAGCGCAACAAGTTTTCTCGAGCAGTGAGTATCTTTGTTCACAGTCGGTAAACTTTTTGCTAAGGTAGTATATTGCATGCTCTTTTCGACCTGACTCGTCATGTTGACCGAGCACACAACCCATTGACCTTTCTAACACAGTCAAGTACATGATCAACGGTCTTTTCCTCTCGACCTGTAGACTGGCCCCGATCTTGATCTCTTTCTTGTCGTCTTCGGTACCAATGTTGATGGTCTCAACCACCTCCTGATAAGGTGTGATAGCTCGGTCCTCCTGTTTCAACAACCTGGCTAACTCCTCAGGCAATTCGTAATCTTCCTCAACCCCTTCTTTGGCTTGATAGATAGGATTGTCGAAGTCATACTTGGCCATAGCAGTGTCGTTAGTAGTGAGATCCGGGTGATCAGTTTTACGAGGTGGTTTTTGGAAAGAAAAACGAAAAAGAAACATGAAAAAGAAACATTGCCATTTTTGTAAAAGTAAAAATAATTGAAAGAAAGAGAACACAAAATTGTTTGCAAAAGCTGTCCTTTATTGATGATGAAAATAATTGCGAAATGTAACTAAATGGATGGCCCTACAGATGAGTCATTACACCTTCGTCAAAGTGTAAGACTTTGTTATGCATGTGATAAAAGGAAAACAATAAAAATTACTCCTTCAGTAGAGTAAACAGGACAACTTTTTCAGACGACCAATTGTCGAGCTTTTCTCCTGGGACACACGGGCGAATCCAGCTATCTAAGTCACAGTCGCTGTCAGCCTTGTCTTCATCTGCAGCATTGACGGTGTGGGGAGAAACCAAACCCCTGCTGGAGAAAGTATCGGCTTCATTCTCCTGAGACCCTGGAGTATACCCCAATCCAAACATGTCTTCTTTTATGATTGTCTCCACAAATTTGCCCCAGCCTTAGGCATTACCAGCCTTAACCACTTCAACAGCTTGCTTGTATGAAGAGATAGAAGTCCCGAACTTCTCAGACTCAGGTGAAAAGACAGTTTCGGGCGCGACCTCGCTGATGTTTATGGCTTCGAAGCCCTGACACAGCATCTTATGCATCTCGCCAACCATCTCCACATACTTAAATATAGACAAGTAGCTAACAAAAATATCCTCTTCACCACAGACGGTGACGATTTGACCTTCTAGTCCATATTTGAGCTTATAGTTGAGAGTAGAAGTAACAACACCGGCAGCATGAATCCAGGGTCGACCTAGCAGACAGCTATAGGCAGGCTGGATATCCATCACATAAAAGGTACTCTTGAATACCTGCGGTCCAATCTTAATTGGAAACTCAACTTCGCCACAAACAGCTCGCTTAGAGCCATCAAAAGCCCTTACAACTAAATTACTCGGCCTTAGGGTGGTGTCATCGCAATCCAACTTCGTTAAGGCTTTCTTTGGGAGAACATTCAGAGAAGAACCTGTATCAACCAAAACATGGGAAAGCACCGTCCCTTTGCATTCCATTGTGATATGCAAGGCTTTGTTGTGATTCCTGCCCTCAGATGTTAGGTCATAATCGGTGAAACCTAGCGCATGGCTAGTGTGTACATTCAAAACTACTGACTTCAACTGGTCAATAGTTATCTCTGGGGGAACATAAGCCATATTCAATACTTTCAACAAGGCTGCTCTGTGTGCCTCAGAGCACATCAACAGTGAGAGAATGGAGATCTTTGAGGGTGTCTGATTTAGCTGGTCGACTACCTTGTAGTCACTTTTCTTGATAATCCTCATAAACTCATCCACTTCCTTCTCGAATGCGGTCTTAGGAGGAGCTTCCTCGGTAGTAACCTCTTCAGTGGATACCTGTTTTCCTTTAGCCTTGGCAGCTGCCTCAGCTTCAGCATTCGTGTGCAATGTTGATGCTGCAAATAGGCGTCCACTGCAAGTGAAGCCACCAATTCCTCCAACATTGTCTACAGCAGAGCTACCAATGTCAATGTCTTCTTCGTTAACTTTCTACCCCTGGCAGTAGATATCAGCCCCATAGTGCCACGGGGTAGCACTGTCTTTCTCATACGGATCAGGTCCTGTTACCGTGATGGTGAACGGACCAATCAAAGTCGGTTGAGGGTTGTCAGAGTAAATTGGTGATGGACTTTCTGGGAAATATATTGTTGTCGGAGCGGGTCTCTCGGGAACATATATTTCTTCAGGAGTGAAAAAAAACGTTACTGTCGACACATCATTCTTCACTTGATGAGTCTAATCGAACTGAAGACAACCTTCATCTATCAGTTGCTGAATACCCCTTCTCAAACTATCACATCCGTTCTCGGCGTCTTTACAATTTCTGCACTCTTCCCCACAGCCCAGGAAAATCCGTCCTTTCAAGAGTCGGTCTTTGACCACCGATAGCGAAGTCTTCACTTTAGTCACATCAGAAACCAAATTCAAAGTTTCCCCAATATCAACAACATTAATCCTCTAGCCGCCGTGAGCTAGCATCGGGTTTTGGATAACATTAGGCACCGGAGAAAAATTGATGGCCTGGGCATCTCTCAAATCTTGTACCTTTAGCTGGAGAGCCTTGCAATTATCTGTAGTATGGCCAGGTGCGTTGGAGTGAAAAGCACATCTAGCGTTGACATCATAACCTCTAGGCAGATTGTTGGGATCGACCGGTGGGGCCAGAGTTCTCAACGTAACCAGATTCATGTCAATCAGCTTGGGAAGTAATACAGAATAAGGCATTGGGATTGGCTCAATGACCCGGTCCGTCTGCCTTGAACGTTGTTGATAGGGTCTCTGCTGACCCGGATTACCTCCTTGTTGTTGATTGTTGTACCTGGGTTGCTGTTGCGGATGATACTGCGATTGGGGAACAGGTGTTGGAATAGTGACTGCGGCCACTTGATCTTGATAATAATTAGGGCGTCCTCTGCCCCTGCCTCTGCCGGCATATACAACGCTCGTCTCACCTTCTCTTCTTCGCTGACCGTTACCAGCAAACGGTTTCGTGGGAACTGATGAGTTGGAAGCACTGTTGTCTTGAATTCAGCCCATCTTCAACAGACTCTCGATCCTTTCTCCAGCAATCACTATCTCTGCAAAGCTGATTGACGGGCAAGCAGCCAATCTCTCGATATAATTGCCTTGAAGAGTGTTCATGAACATGTCCGCCATTTCCCTTTCAGACATAGGGGGTTGGACGGATGCTGCAATCTTTCTCCAACGCTGAGCATATTCTCTAAAGTTTTCCTTGGCAGTCTGAGACATTCCTTGCAACAAGGTCCGATTTGGAGCCATGTCCAAGTTGTATTGATATTTCTTGACAAAAGCCTCTGCCAAGTCTTTCCAGCTCTTGATGGTAGTACGAGATAAATGAGAATACCATTCACCAGAAGCTCCAGTTAAATTGTCTTCAAAATAGTACATCCACAACTTTTTATCTTCAGTGTGAGCTCCCAACCTTCCCAAATAAGATTAGAGATGAGTGCGTGGGCAAGAAGCCCCGTTGTATTTCTCAAAAGTAGGGGGTTTGAACTTGTGAGGGATCCTTACTCCCTGAACCAGACCAAGATTGGTGACATCAAAACCTAAGGAATTTTGAGACTCCAAAGATTTGAGCTTCTCAGCAAGCTCATCCATACGGCGAGTGGTCTCGAGGGCCTTGTCGTGCAAAGAAAATTGATCATACTGACAATCTTCAGTAACGGGGCGCCCGTTAATCCGAATCCCTTGATTCACATTGTACCTTCCGCCAATACCATTCCCAATATTTCCCGTGTTGCCAACATTACCCGGGTTTCCATCAACATTTGCGTTACCCGCGTTTCCAGTGTTCACAGGGTTATTAGTGTTCCCAGGGTTACCAGGGTTTCCTTCAGCATTTGGTATCTCTACCTCTGGATCGGGCCTCGGTTGCTCAACCAATTCCTTCAGCTTCGCCTGGCCTTCTTCCATACCAGTCATCAATGTCATGAACTGATCCATCCTTTCATGCATATCAGCCAGTTCTTTCTGTATCTGGTCCATTGCTTGTCGTGGACGATTTTCCTTTGTCGGGTACCTGTGAACTCGCTTGGGACTAATAACTGCCCGAAACCGGGAACGAACATTAGACACTGCGGTGACACCTGCAAAACAAACAAGGGTTAGTATGCATGGTATGCGATGCACTGCTTATTCAATTTTAAGGCCCCCCCTATAAAGGGAATACCCTACAAATGAATAAGCATGAGATGTTGGATGCAAATATGCGAATGATGTTATGCAATGCAATGGCATGTCAATCAGGATGGTTGGATCCGCTTGAACATCTGTTAGGTTGCACTGCCTGTAGAGAAATTAAGAGGATCAAGCAAAGCACACCAAACAAAGGTCATGGGATGGATCATGTTATCCTTAATATCAACCATCCATTTTGGTGGATTTTGGTTTACACCTTATCAACACCCAAGTTTCATTGATATTAAGGATACCTGAACGGATCGACCATGAATCAAGGGTTTGTTGTAAGTCACGAGCATGGAGTTTAGGTTAAGAACCACCCAAAGGGAGTGTACTAAAGTTTAAACCTGTCAAACATGTTCTACAAAAGGTTCCCATAGTCATAATCCCATCTTTCGGATATTATCGGAGGAACGACTACTCGTATTCCAAAAATATTCTCAAGAGAGACTCTTGTGAGTGTAGTATCGCGTAACAATCGTATCAAATCTTACACTTGAACGACTTTTGCACTACGTCCTACGAATAGGCCAAGATGGGTTTGGTAAACTAAGGTCCTTGGCTTCTAAGGTCTATATTGGAAAAAGTAATGTCTAACCACAACTTACTTGTGTGACATTATTGATCTCAACATGACCTCCAACAAGTGAATGGGCTTGCAAGTCAACTTGCTAAGGAATAACTCCACACAAGTCAACAAGACTATGCCATTCTCCTATCCTAAGTGCACTCGAGTTCGGGTATAGAACTCGTCTCACAAACAGAACCAGCAGATACGACAGTCATATGTACACAATGCAATAAAGCAGGTAAATGCTGAAAGATAAATAACTGTACAAAAGAATAAACACCCAATAAACAAACAACCTACAAAAGCTAGGAGGGACTCGCTTAGGGAAACCAGGTCCCCAGCTGAGTCGCCAGTGTAGCACCTCAAATTTGCACCTATCATTGTACATACATTCTCATATTAGGTCATAGCATAACATGGTCCACTGCATAGCATTGCATTGTCCCATTTGCCTCAAGTGCAAGCCAATCAAGAGAATTAGGTCAAACTGATCAGGAGATCAGTCAATCAAGCAAGCAAGCACAATTTCCAAGGAACCAAGGCCCTAGGGTTGGTCCAACATGTTCACATGACTTGGGGATCCATTTGAAGTGTTTCGGTCAAAGATTGGATGTTCAGAAGTCATCAGTCAATGCACAGTCAGTCAGAAACCCTAAAAAGTCAAACTTGGTCAACTGTGATTGATTTTGTGGTTTTGATGGATGGATTTGGTTTGAGAGAGCTTATTCATGTCCAAATAGGTCTCATATATCATGGCAAACATCATCATTGAAGAACTTGAAGCCAAATCAGAAATTTCCAAAAATAGAAACTGGACCTGTAATTTCAACTGCCAAAAATGGAAACTTCTTGGGCCTAAACTTACATCATGATACAAGCTTCAAATGAATTTTTGCCAAACATGAAAGTTGAAGATCTTGTTCTCCCATTTCCAAAAAGTCCAAGAACTCTCAATTCCCATGTATGGTTGACAAGATATGATCAATTCATTTTCAAAAGTTCTTGAACTTCAAAAGGCCATATCTCTCAAACCATTTGGCCAATTTTGGTGGGGTTTTTTCCTACAAGTCATATTTGATCCCCTCTTTCCAAAAATGTCATCCTCATGCACCAAAACATCACCATTCAAAATGGTCTTTTTGAACTTGCTTGAATTAATTTCAAGTGTAGTGAAAAATTGACTTTTTAAAAAAAACCTTTTTCCTTCAATTTGGCCAATTGGAATAGGTCTGAAATGACATTTGAAACTTGCCCAAAGGCCCAAATTCGTGCAGAACACACACCCTATGCCAACATGGTGGAATTTTTAGCAATTGATAAAATTGGTTCATTTAAGCTAATGTTAATTAACACTCACTTAGCCAACACTAAACAGAGATATATAAACTCATTTTCTGTCAATTCCAACCCTAGCAGCCTCATTTCCAACAGAAAAAAAACCTTTGCTCTCAAAAAACACTTTCTTCATCTTTTCGAGATTCTTCAAAAAAAACACCAAAGAACCCTTTCATTTACTGTTTGTTCCTTCACATACAAACCATTTGGAGGCCTTTGCAAGCATCAATCACTAGCTGTAACCACATTTTCGTGGACTGTTTTCTCAAAGTTCATCCATGGCAAATTGCGATTTAAGCTGGATTTGAGTTTGTTGAGCTAAACTTCTTCAAGTATCCATCATTACAAGCTTGGTTGGACACCTGTTTGAGTCGATATCACCAAAACAACAACTGTTTCACAAGTTTCTTCAAAATCAAGTAAGGTTTCGAATCTCTCATTTCTCTAAATCATGCCATGCTTTAGTTAGATTATGCTATGCTGGTCATTCTGAAACATGAATCCATGAAAATGATTGAGTGATGAGTGAGAAATTTGATTTTTAAGATTTATGTTCAAAACATGTTTTGATTTGTTTCTTGGTTGATAGCTTGATTCAACGAAAATTAGGGTTAAATTCATGATGTGCATTGCTTGTTGTTTCTATTGATATGTTGTTTTGCCATTTCTGGAAAATAATTTTGCACGATTTCGATTGAAGAAGATGATGTGTGTTGATGCTACAGTAAAACCCTAAACACATTTTCCAGATTTTCTTCTCAAATGTGTTTGGCTGTTGTTGTCGTGTATTTGCATGAAATTGTTCCTGTTTCATTGCCTTGCCCAGTCGCTGCTTGCCACGCAGGATATCCCATACGCACCGTTTCATTTAGTTATTCCCAGAATTACAATAGTGCCACCGTGCTCAATTATTTTTAATTAATCATGTTTTATTTCATTTATTTTCTCAATAATCATTTCATTCTGTGATCATCTTACAAAAATCACATCTCATTCAATGTTAATCCAAAATTCATGAAAAAATTTTCATTGTGTTCATATGGATCCCTAGTTTTTTATCATGATTTTTGCTGATTTTTTGGATGAGTAGATTTTAAATGGCATTAGGGTTTTGTTCATGTGTCGAATTTTTGTACATCTTGCCAAATCCTTTGTGAAATTGTGATGCATTATCCAATGGCCCTGAAACTTTTTGTGCACAAACTAGACACATTCATGTTTATTTTGATGTAGAGTTTGTGAATTTATCTTATCTGGATTGTGAGTTGTGAATTTTTGAAGTAGGGTGTGACAATTTGTGTCACACCATTGATGTGTAACTTGATGATTTTTTATACCATGCTTCTTGACCTCCAATTGAGCTGAATTTTTGCATTAATCTTCTCTTGTATGTCTAGTTTGTATGTGAATTTTTGTGGATTTATTTGGGGCATTTTCCATTTGTTTGAGATTTTCTCCCCTGTTTGACCAAAATGTTGACCTTATGTGACACATGTGCCCATTTGTTTAGTGAAATGCTCATACTTTATTAGATGGACATGAAATTTTACATGACATAACTAGACATCCTAAGCTTTGCCATGGTTTTAGTCCCATTCATTTATCTTATGCCATCTCTGATTTATGATTTTTCTAAGTTGATGCATGTTTGGTTGACTTCTTTGAGCATGTTCAAAATTGTTTTGACTTTCTGATTTTCATTGACTGCCTTCCACTTGTCCAAATAAAATGAAATTTTACATGCTTACCATGCCATGTGTTAGGATTGATCATGATTTATTTGATGATTTTTGGAATTGATTATGATTGGTTTTGAGTTAAGTCTTGCTGTTGACTTCTATGAGCTCTCATTTGCCATGCTTTGACTTCTTTTGCTTATGAAATGATGATGATGCATGATATGAACATGAAACCAATTGGGTTTGCTTCCTAAATGTTTGAATTTGATTTTGATTGGACATTGCTTGCTGTTTTGGCTTTCTCATTCATTTTTGACCCTAGGCTTGTCCTAGTGGTCCTGTGGCTTATGTTTGAGTTCATGTTTTCAGGTTAAGCTACAAATGCTTCAAAGAGATCACTACAATTTGATTGAGTTCATTTGATTATCATGAGCTAACCTCTTTGTTTTGTAGGTTGCTTGGCTCATATGCCTTGAGCTTTGTGCTTTGCACATTTGTCTGTCTGTTTTGACTGTTGATTCCTACTTCCTGTTGCTTTAACTTTTGATTTGTGTACTGATCTGTTTGACTATTTCAGGTACCATTAGTTGCTTAGTTCTTTGAACTTGCTTTGCTTTGCTTTAATAGCAACTTGCTTTGAGGTATAATCCCTTTTTCTTCATGTAGTCTGGAAGACCTGGTCTGTTACTTGGCCAGGCAACTGTCTGAAGTCCTCCTTAAGAGGCAATGTTTGTGTATGTTTAAATCTTGTCCCTGTACATAGTCAAAGACCTCCTAAGTTAAGAGGCAATTGGCAGAACCCAAGGGATATGCAACCTATCCCCTGCTATTCTGTGTGTCATCTGCTTTGCTCACACCACTGTGTTGATGCATTGCAGATACAAACCCAAGATCTTGTACAATTGTACAGTTGAGGCAGTATCAAATGTGTAGAAGGGTTCCCACTTTCTGAACCCACACATTCTTGTCTTAAGCTCTCCCAGGCCAGGGATAAGAGCTGTGAAGTCTTATCTTCACTCACCTTTCATCTGCTTCACCTTAGCCCCTCAATGGCAAGGTTAAGAGCTAACACTACCCAATTCCAGTGGTTTGTTTGTTGAGGTTGATATGACCCCTCGACTAAAACCTAGCCTTGATGTTTGAGCCCCTTGTTGGTGTGTTTATTTCATGCTGTATGTGTTTGTGTGGTGTGATTGTATCCCCTAGGTTTGCTAGACTCCGCGTAGTCTCGTTTGCATGTCAATTAAGGTAGCACGGTTCCTTCATATAGGACTTCCTTTCTTGCTTGAGCTTTCTTAAAACACAAACACATTATCCCCTCTTAAGGATACGTTAACTCCTTCTACTACAGATGAGTAAGTCTCCAAAGGTCGAGCATCAGGTAGATTGCGCAGTGACGTTGTCCACTTAAAAAACACAAACCAACAGGAATAGTTTAGCCGAACTACGGCAACTCTGATTCTCATGTCCAGATGAGATACGTAGGCACGAGATGCGATGTCTTGTCGAGTTTGACTAACAACTAACACTAATTCTTTTCTCTCGCCCTCGTTGCGATTGAGACCCTTCTTGCTTCCTGTGCAAGTTAGGTTAGGTGTGGCTTGCTTCCTGTACAAGTCATGTTTAGGATAGGCTTGCTTCCTGTGCAAGTTAGCTAGAAACCTTAACTTAGGGACGACTTTGCATGACAACATCTAGGCTCGAGTCGTAGTCTCCCTAGTGTTGTGTCTCCCTCTGTTATCTGGTTAGGCTAGTCCTTTTTCCCTGCGTAGGGGAACTACGTCACCCTGATCCTCATACCAGATGAGGTACGTAGGCAGGAGATGAGCTGATCTCTCCGGGCGCTTTTTTTTTTCTTTTTGTGTGAGTTGTTTGACAGTTGCTAGGCTTGAGTGCCTGACTCCTTAGCAACTTGTTGTCTGTTTGTTTGAGTGTGTGCTTGACAGTTATAGGCTCGAGTCCCCGACTCCCTATTAACTTGTTATGTTGTTGTGTGCTTGGAAGCTGATGTAAGACCATCGAGTGGCATTCGGGTTCCAGTGTGGGTGTGTTTTGGTTCGGATGCTGATGTAAGTCCAGTGATTGGCATTCAGGCTCCACGTTTGCCTTTGCCTGCTTTTGTTTGTGTGCGTGTCAGCCGAGCTACGAATGCTCTGATTCTCCTTCGTCCAAGGAGATACGTATGCATAGGATGCGATATCCTAGCGAGCATGTGTCATTTCCCCGGTCCGAACTACTTCGACTCTGATGTTTATGCCTGATAGACTAAGTAGGCCCAGGATGCGGTATCCTGCCGAGTCAGTCTTGTCTGTTTTCTTGTGTCTCTTTCAGCCAGTGTGTGTGTGTTTGAGCAGTGTTTTTAGCAACCATTTTCCTTCCTATTGTGCGGGGATCCCGTCGAGTACGACGGATGCGTAGGGGTGCTAATACCTTCCCTTCGCATAACCGACTCCCGATCCCATTCTCTTTGGTCGCGAGACCATGTTCTTTCCAGGTTTACTCTGAGCGTTTCCTTTCCCTCTTTTGGGATAAATAACGCACGGTGGCGGCTCTGTTGTTCTTGTTTCCCGCCGGTTTTTCGCGTAATGCGACAGCTGGCGACTCTGCTGGGGATCTATCTGAGGACATGATGGAGGACTGGGATGTCAATCCACCGAATACTGAATCTTCCAAAGACAAGCACCCACGTCGGGGGAAGAGGAAGACTGCTCTGTTGGAGAGGCGAAAGTTGAAGTCTGCTGGGGATGTAGAGAAGTTGACCTCTTGCTGGTCCATCTTCCCTAAGCGAGTCTCTCCTAGTGCTCTCTAGGTTAGGGTTTTGGTTGCTTTGTGCTGTGTTTATTTATTGCATTCATTATTTGCCTGTTTGCATTCATTGTCTATTGTTTGCATTTATGTTGGTAATTATGTTTGCATTCATTCATATTCATTTGCTGGCTGTGCTGTGTTTCTCTGTTTGGGGTGGGAGTTACTCGAGGTAAAAGGCCCAATACCCAGGCTATGAGTGAAATCTAGGAAACCTAGGAATAGAGTGATTCATGGGAAGCGGTTGGTGTTGCGCCACTCAGCGGAACATTGATATCACGAACAGTTCAGACCCTGGTGGGATATTGTCGTTGCATACTTCAGGTGTGTATATGATGATATTCTGCGAAAGGTTATTTATGCTGTGTTTCTCTCGACCTTACCCTGGCCTAGACTACACCTGTGAGTGGGGAAGGGTTGATCATTATTACAGGTACAGTTGGTGACTCCCGGTACAGATGGTGACTGTGAATTATGGACATTTATTTCTGGGACGCCGGAGTTCTGTCCGTGGTTTATCAGCGGGTTCCGTTTATTTCGGATCCCCGGGTTGAATTTGAGAGTACCTGTTCAGAGGAGCTGGCTGTCATCCATTCAGTGGATGTTCCTGTGATGATAGTGATGTAATCTCCAGTTTCGTTTATTTCGGAACTCCCCAAGTCGGATTTATGGTGACTTGGTTCCTCAGATTGGTTTCAGATGACAGTATCAGTTGACTTTGGGTTTCAGATGGATTGTGACTCCGAGTTCCAGCTGAAGCTTCGATCCTGTGCTCCGAGATGCACAGCCTGACCAGTCATGTTGCATCATTTGCATCATAGCATGTTTATTTTCAAAAAAATAATAATGCATGAAAAAAGAAAAAAGTTAACTCGCATACGCATATCCTTTTCAAGATCATTCATGATAAAATAGCATTCGCATCATATGCATATCATGCACATAACATATCTTGCATTACAGACATGTTTGGAGAGACTTCTCACTTCGGTTCTTGACTGAGAGAGGATTGCTGACCGCCGACCGCACCGCTGCTCAACCAGATTGAATCAACAGAGGAGTATGGATCAAGTTCAAGCAGAATTTGCCGAAATGAGGGCAAACATGGCCTAGTTCATGAACATGATGCAAGGGGTCGTTCAGGGGCAAGAGGAGCTGCGTGCCTTAGCCCAGAGACTGGAAGCCATGATTCCACCAGTCCACCGTGCTCCACCAGTGGATGTACCCGTTCATGAGAATGCTGCTGTCACTATTCTCGTCGATGATTATGCCGTGGGTGATGAATTGAAGGGGATCAAAATCAGTGAACAACCTCTTGCTGCAGAGACTGTTAATGTCAGAGCAACCCGCGCTCCGGTTTGCCATCCTGGCTCTTCAAGTTCTTCCGGTTCTAAGAAGACATACTCTGGGGCACCCAAAAGGGGAGAGATTGAAACAAATGATGTGCACCGTCGGAGGAGCGCAAACAGAGGACAGTATCGTCAGGCTGCTGCTGTGACTATTCCAGCAACTCAAACTCCACAGCGACAGAGAAGACCAACTCAGCAATATCAGACTCCACAACATCGTCCTCAACAGCAGGCTTACCAACCTCAGAATGATAATCAGGCTGGTACAAGTAATGAGAGGAAGAAGATCATTTTTGATCCAATCCCCACGTCCTACGCCGAACTGTATCCCTCTCTGTTAGAGCGGATTTTGATCACTCCCAGAGACCCGCCGCCCATACCCGTCAACCCTCGGTGGTGGTATAGGCCTGAACAGCATTGTGTGTATCATTCGGGTGCTCCTGGTCATGATGTGGATAGTTGTTTCCAGCTGAAGATGAAGGTTCAAGACCTTGTGAGGTCAGGTATTCTGATCTTGGAGGATTTAGGTCCTCGTGTTAATCAAGCTTGAAGATAACAAGTCCTGGGCTGGCGCCGACTTTTTCTTCAGAAGGGTTGTTCAGAAAACAGAAGCTACTGATGCAAGAGATTCTGACAGTTGTCATCCCCGGTGGGATCTATCACAATTGGGTCACTGTGGGCTTTCCTATAGTTGTTCATAAGTCAGAGCAATAATCACTTTGTTTAAAAACCCTTCTCCCATGCCAAAAGGAGAAGTGATGACATTGTTGGCAACATTTTGTGCAATGATATTTTCATTCAAATAATTCATGTTAAAACATTTGTTTTTCCAATTGTTTTCCCTTTTCGCTTTTTGCATGAAATTGGTGATCACAAAAAACCTTTAAAAACAAGAATAGAAGCAATCTTTTCATCTGCATAACGATTGTCTTGTTTGATTTTCAAAGAGCTTTTCATATCAAAATCTTTATGCAGGTTGTTTCTCAAACCCATTGAACATAATGATCAGACGTCATCTCCCAATTTTGAATTCCCTGTATTCGAAGCGGAAGAAGATGATGCTTGAGGGGATTCCTCCCGACTTCTTGAGCAAGAAAAGAAGATCACACTCAGCTGCATCTCGAGAATCAGCAGAACAGCCAACTGGGGCATTTATCAAAAAAAAAAAAGAGAAAAAGAAAAAAAAGAAAGAGGAGGGTGCAAAATCAAAAAAAAAAGAGAAGTCAATCAAAATCAAAAGAAATGAAAAGAAATCAAAAGAAAAAACAAAAGAGAAAATAGCACCCTCAAAGTCCCTAGTTGGCTGATGCTGAATTCGATCGAAAAGAAGAGATCAACTGCCATGTGTCATGGTCAGTTATATCAGCAGAGAGTGAAAAAGCATTCGACAAGAAGGTCAAGCCTCGTGTGTTCCGAGGGACCTTGTGTTCAAGAAAGTCTTGTCTTTCGTGCCCAATTCCAGGGGTAAGTGAACCCCCCAAGCTATGAATGTCCATATGTTGTCAAGAGAGCCTTTTCAGGCAATGTTTTGACACTTACAACAATGGATGGAGAAGTTCACTCGTCCTGTGAACTCCGATGCAGTCAAGAAATACTTCGCCTAAAAGAAAAAAAAAAGCAAAACAGCTCGCTAAGTCGAACACCCCAAAGGGCGACTTAGGCAAAAAGGAGCGTCTCGGTGGATTGAAAACCCGAAAGGGCGATCCAGGCAAAAGTTAGAGACATTGAAAAAAGAATTTGCATCCCGCTAGATTGATCACCTCACACTGGGGTAATCTAGGCAAAAATTAGGGATTTGGCAAGTAACTGCATCTTGACAAGATTGTGCTCTATATCTGTCATCCGTCAGGGATTCTCGATTCGTCATCGACTGAAGCTCCGAATACATAGAAAGTTCGGAATGGTAGAGGAAAGGTCACTATGTTCAATGTAGCCCTCTCCAATATATATCACCGATTTCAAACTTGTACGGATCTATGGAGTCTCGCCCTTTGCAGACTATCATTCCATCACATCAATTTGAGCTTTTATCCAATTACTTGCACTCTTATTTGTTTCAACTCAACAAACGTTTTGCATGTTTTAATTGATAAAGTATCATTGTTTTCAAAATAAACAAATTTTTCAAAAATTGTTCTTAAACAAAGTGAGCGTTCACAATGATAGAAGGATACTTAGGAGATCCGCAGTGCTCTCCCGAGGGTGGTATGATTACCAACAGGTAAGACATTTGTTCGTATCTCGAGCATAACCGTATCTTTCTCCTGTCGAACTTCTTTTGGTTTCTCCTCAGCGAGGTTTCTCAGTGCAGTGTTGGTTGAAGTTGTTATCTTCATGTTCCCGGCAGTACAACATTCTTCCTCCAAGTCCCTGATAGCCCTATTGTGGGGCATCTCCAGTATAGGTTTGTTTGAGCCCTACCGTGGGGCATTCTCAGCAAGGTTGCTGTTGAAATACTTTTGTGGGGCAGTTCCCCAAGCAGAGTGTTTACTGAAGACGTTAGTGTTCGTCTCTCCAGCAGAGTAGTCTTCTCCTATCCCCGCAGAATGGTGTTGTTCCCTGATATCCCGGTTTCCAGCAGATCGCGTATGCTCTCTGGTGTTTTTGGCCTTCCCTATGGAAAAAGAGTAGTACCGGGTGGTTGATTCCTGGACCTGTGTGTTTACATGTCTGTTTGTCAGCATTCATCATACATTCATCATGCATAATGCATACATGCATAATCATAGCATTCGGATACTTATGATGCAGCTGTTGCCATGTATCTGTTGATGGTTGTCTCCTGCTATTTACAGATCTCTCCAGTAGATCCTCCTAGCAGAGTTGGGTGCGTCTGATCTCTCCATGTAGAGCCAACCCCTTAAGCAGAAAGTGTCTATCCTTTCCTGCCATTTCCCCACTGAGATACATCCTCGTGGATGACGGTTGTTTCCGTTCCCTCCCAACACACATTGGGATGGGTTTTCCCTATTGAGTTCTTTCCTCATTAGGATGAGTCTTGTTTCAGTCTGCCTTTTTGGATCGATCCTAAATTGGCTTTCTGTTGGCTGTCTCCTGTGCTTCCCTGGGGCATAAATGAATAGTCGCTCACTAACCGACACTCATTCATCTTATCCTCAGCGGAATTTGTTGGCTTCTACCTACGAACCGGTAGCTGTAAGTCCTTTCTTTACGGTCTTCTACCCACTACCCGGTAGTTGTAAATCCTTTTTTCTCACTCTGTCTCTCAGTAGATCGTTTGGTGGCCTCTACCTACAAACCGGTAGTTGTAAGTCCTATCTTTGTGGTTTTCTACCTACTAGCTGGTAGTTGTAAAATCCCACTTTCATCCCCTTGGTGGAGTTAACCCTTTGTGCTCATCCCGATGATGACTGGTTACTTTTCCGTGGTTTTCTGCCTACAAACCGGTAGATGTAATCCCCTCTTTGCGATATTGATATTCTTTTCCCCTCTGGATACTTTCCTTGATCAAGCAGTATTGTCCCCATTGGGTCTTCCCCTTCTTTTTGGATAGTTGCTCCGAGTAAGCAACTTTATCCTCTTTTGATTGGTCATCTTTTGCATACCTAGTCCTGGTACCCTGATGCCTTTCTTTTCGGTCGTTTATCCATTTAACAACCTACAACCCGGTTATGGATAATCTTCCATGCGAGGTTATTATCTACGTTCTGACGGCTATAGATAATATATCTCATGCACTCTTTGGTCAATCTTTCGATTGTTATCTCCAGCAGAGTAAGATTCGTATTCCTTGCGGAATCGAATGTCCATCCTTTAACAAGTTTGCCTTCGCTCTCTTCAGGATGTTTTCGGTCGTTTATCCATTTAACAACCTACAACCCGGTTATGGATAATCTTCCATGCGAGGTTATTATCTACGTTCTGACGGCTATAGATAATATATCTCATGCACTCTTTGGTCAATCTTTCGATTGTTATCTCCAGCAGAGTAAGATTCGTATTCCTTGTGGAATCGAATGTCCATCCTTTAACAAGTTTGCTTTCGCTCTCTTCAGGATGTTTTCGGTCGTTTATCCATTTAACAGCCTACAACCCGGTTATGGATAATCTTCCATGCGAGGTTATTATCTACGTTCTGACGGCTATAGATAATATATCTCATGCACTCTTTGGTCAATCTTTCGATTGTTATCTCCAGTCGAGTAAGATTCGTATTTCTTGTGGAATCGAATGTCCATCCTTTAACAAGACTGCTTTTCTAGCCCTCTTCAGGATTTTGAGTGTTTTGGAACACAAACCAATTCACACTTTGGCACTCAGGCCAATTTTTCCGGTATTCAGACCGAAGAAGTTTCCGACGATCAGGTCGATGTACTTATGTTTTTTCCGGTATTCAGACCGAAGAAGTTTCCGACGATCAGGTCGATGTACTTATGTTTTTTCCGGTATTCAGACCGAAGAAGTTTCCGACGATCAGGTCGATGTACTTATGTTTTTCCGGTATTCAGACCGAAGAAGTTTCCGACGATCAGGTCGATGTACTTATGTTTTTCCGGTATTCAGACCGAAGAAGTTTACGACGATCAGGTCGATGTACTTATGTTTTTTCCGGTATTCAGACTGAAGAAGTTTCCGACGATCAGGTCGATGTACTTATGTTTTTCCGGTATTCAGACCGAAGAAGTTTCCGACGATCAGGTCGATGTACTTATGGCGCTCAAGCCATGGTTATCCTTGTGTTACCATTTATTTTGGTATCCAGGTCGATGTTTTCTGTTTCGGTATTCAGGCCGATTTATTTTTTCCGTTCCAGACGGATTTTTCTTTCAAGACTGTTTCTTTTCCGATCCTGACAGGCATTCTTGTATTATATCCAGTTGGTGCAAATTTCTACGGTTCTTAGTATTCAATCCCTGTTTACCCTGAAAGTCTGACAGCCGTTGCTCTCATCCATTCGGGTTCCCAGCTGATTGAATAGGGGCAGCTGTAGCACCTCAAATTTGCACCTATCATTGTACATACATTCTCATATTAGGTCATAACATAACATGGTCCACTGCATAGCATTGCATTGTCCCATTTGCCTCAAGTGCAAGATCATCAGGAGAATTAGGTCAAACTGATCAGGAGATCAGTCAATCAAGCAAGCAAGTGAGTTTTTCATTGAGCCAAGGCCCTAGGGTTGGTCCAACATGTTCACATGACTTGGGGGTCCATTTGAAGTGTTCAGGTCAAAGATTGGATGCTCAGAGGCCATCATTCAATGCACAATCAGTCAGAAACCCTAAAAAGTCAAACTTGGTCAACTGTGACTGATTTTATGGTTTTAATGGATGGATTTGGTTTGAGAGAGCTTATTCATGTCCAAATAGGCCTCATATATCATGGCAAACATCATCATTGAAGAACTTGAAGCCAAATCAGAAATTTCCAGAAATAGAAAGTTGACCTGTAATTGGAATTTGCCAAAAATGGAAACTTCCTGATCCTAAACTTACATCATGATACAAGCTTCAAATGATTTTTTGCCCAACATGAAAGTTGAAGATCTTGTTCTCCAATTTCCAAAAAGTCCAAGAACTCTCAATTCCCATGTATGGTTGGCAAGATATGATCAATTCATTTTCAAAAATTCTTGAACTTCAAAAGGCCATATCTCTCAAACCATTTGGCCAAATTTGGTGAGGGTTTTTCCAACAAGTCATATTTAACCTCCTCTTTCCAAAAATGTATTCATCATGCACCAAAACATTGCCAATCAAAATGGCACTTTTGAACCTATCATGTTTAAATTTCAAGTGTGGTACAAATCTGAGTTTTTGAATTAAGCATTTTTAAACCATTTGGCCAATTGGAAACATCCAGAAATGTCATTTGAAACTTGCCCAAAGGCCCAAAAATCGTGCAGCATACACCCCATGTGCATTTGGTTGAAATTTAGCAAATTGACAAAATTGGTTCATTTGAGATAATGTTGATTAACACTTGATTAGGGAAGCTAAAACAGAAGTATATAACATCATTTTTCTGTCCAAAAACCCTAGCAGCAGCCATCAATTACACACAGAAAATCATTTTCTCTCAAAAACATTCATCTTGCATTTTGCATTTTTCTGCTCAAACTTCCAAAGAAGCACGAATTTGCTTGCTTGCCTCCTCACATACCATCACTTTGGAAGCATTTTTTGGCCTTGAATCTCAACTGTAACCAAAGAAAGACCACTGTCCATTAAAGAACACTTCCATGGCAAGATTCGAGTTGGGCTATTTCCAAGGTTTCTGAGCTAAACACTCTTCACCATTCACCTCCTAGGACCTTCATGAGCACCTGTTTGGAGCATTGGTAGCCAAAGAAGCACTGAATCGACATTGCCTTGCAGATTTGGTCAGTTTTCAAATCTCTTATTTCACTAAACTTTGCCATGCTTATGATAGATTATTCCTTGCTGATTCCAATGAACTTTATATCACATGAAATAGTTGAGTAATGAGTGAGATATTTGGAAATGAAAGTTGGTGTTCATATGAATTTTTGTTCGATTCTCTCTCATTAGCCTGATTCATAGAAAATGGTGTTTGGATTTGTAATGTATGTGGTTTGCTGATTCTATTGGTGTGCTCATTACTCATTTCTGGGAAATTTGTTCTTGAACAAGTTTGATGTTGAAATTTCTTTTTGTTCGATTCATGAGTTATACTGTGTTTTAATGGAAATTGAAGATGGATTCATGTTTGTCATTGCTTGCTGATCATTTCTGTGTGCTCAATTGCCTTTTCTGGAATTTTTTTTTGAGAAACTCGAATTGGGGATGAATGTTGTTCCTGTTCATGCATAAACCCTAGCTGTTCTTGAAGCCTTGCCCAGAAAATGGATTTGTACGTTGCATGCCACTGTAGATTCATGCTGACCAATTAGAACATTTCCTTGGCCGTGCCTAAACGCAACCGTTTTGATAAGTGGAGTCCATAATTACACTTATGCCATCCGGTCCATTTAAATCCAAATTAATTCATTTTTTCTTCAATTTTTATTTCATTTGGCATGGCTTACTTGTAAAAATCATAATTCATTCATTTTAAATCCAATTCTCATGGGAATTTCTGCATCATCTTCATCATGATCTCTACTTTTTTATCATGATTTTTGCTGATTTTTTGGATGAGTGAATTTTAAATGGCATTAGGGTTTTGTTCATGTGACCAATTTTTGTACATCTTGCCAAATCCTTTGTGAAATTGTGACGCATTATCCAATGGCCCTGAAACTTTGTGTGCTCAAACTAGACTCATTCATGCTTATTTTGATGTAAAGATCATGAATTTATCTTATCTGGATTGGGAGCTATGAATTTTTGAAGTAGGGTGTGACAATTTGTGTCACACCATTGATGTCTAACTTCATGATTTTTGATAATATGCTTCTTGACCTCCAATTGATGTGAATTTTTGCATGAACCTACTCTTGTATGTCTAGTTTACATGTGAATTTTCTGGGAATTATTTGAGGCATTTCCTAATTGCTTGAGATTTTCTCCCCTGTTTGACCAAAATGTTGACTTCTTGTGATACATGTTGCCATTCCATTTGTGAAATCCTCATACTTTATTAGATGGACATGAAATTTTACATGAGATAACTAGACATCCTAAGCTTTGCCATGGTTTTAGTCCCATTCATTTATCATATGCCATCTCTGATTTATGAATTTTTCAAGTTGATGCATGTTTGGTTGACTTCTTTGAGCATGTCCAAAATTGCTTTCCCTTTCTGATTTTCATTGACTGCCTTCCGCTTGTCCAAATGAGATGAAATTTGACATGCTTACCATGCTTTGTGTTGTGATTGATCATGATTTATTTGGTGATTTTTGGAAATGTTTGAGTTTGCTTTTGATGCAAGTCTTTCTGTTGACTCCTATGAGCTTCTGTTTGCTATACCTTGACCTAAACTGTTCATGAAATGATGATAATGATTGATATGCATGTGAACCCAATTGGTTGTGTTTCTTAATTGTTTAAACATGATTTTGGATGCTTGCCCTTTGCTGTTTTGACTTTTTCATTCCTTTTTGACCCTAGGCTTGCCCTAGTGGTCCTGTTACTCACCTTTGAGTTCATGTTTTCAGGTTGACCAACAAATGACCAATGAGACCAATTCTTTTTGATTGAGCTTGCTTGAATATCATTATTTAACATGTTTTGTTTTGTAGGTGGCTTGGCTCACATGCCTTAAGCCTTGTGCCTTGCACATTCATTTGCTTCTGATTAACTGTTGATGTCTGTTTCTTTTTGCTTTGTCTGAAGTTGTATACTAATGTCTGTTTGACTATTTCAGGTGCTTTTAGTTGCTCAGTTCCTTGTGAACTTTTGCTTTGCTTTGCTTGTATAAGCAATTTGCATTGAGGTATACTTCTAATCTTCATGTAGTCTGGAAGACCTGGCCTATTACTTGGCCAGGCAACTGTCTGAAGTCCTCCTTAAGAGGCAATGTTTGTGTTTGTTTACAATTTGTCCCTGTACATAGTCAAAGACCTCCTAAGTGAAGAGGCAATTGGCAGAACCCAAGGGATATGCAACCTATCCCCTGCTATTCTGTGTGTCATCTGCTTTGCTCACACCACTGTGTTGATGCATTGCAGATACAGACCCAAGATCTTGTACAATCGTACAGTTGAGTCAGTTTTAAATGTGTAGAAGGGTTCCCACCTTCTGAACCCACACATTCTTGTCTTAAGCTCTCCCAGGCCAGGGATAAGAGCTGTGAAGTCTTATCTTCACTCACCTTTCATCTGCTTCACCTTAGCCCCTCAATGGCAAGGTTAAGAGCAACATCTACCCAGTTCCAGAGGTTTGTTTGTTGAGGTTGATATGACCCCTCGACTAAAACCTAGCCTTGATGTTTGAGCCCCTTGTTGGTGTGTTTATTTTATGCTGTATGTGCTTGTGTGTGCTTGTGTGGTGTGATTGTATCCCCTAGGTTTGTTAGACTCCGCGTAGTCTCGTTTGCATGTCAATTAAGGTAGCACGGTTCCTTCATATAGGACTTCCTTTCTTGCTTGAGCTTTCTTAAAACACAAACACATTATCCCCTCTTAAGGATACGTTAACTCCTTCTACTACAGATGAGTAAGTCTCCAAAGGTCGAGCATCAGGTAGATTGCGCAGTGACGTTGTCCACTTAAAAAACACAAACCAACAGGAATAGTTTAGCCGAACTACGGCAACTCTGATTCTCATGTCCAGATGAGATACGTAGGCACGAGATGCGATGTCTTGTCGAGTTTGACTAACAACTAACACTAATTCTTTTCTCTCGCCCTCGTTGCGATTGAGACCCTTCTTGCTTCCTGTGCAAGTTAGGTTAGGTGTGGCTTGCTTCCTGTGCAAGTCATGTTTAGGATAGGCTTGCTTCCTGTGCAAGTTAGCTAGAAACCTTAACTTAGGGACGACTTTGCATGACAACATCTAGGCTCGAGTCGTAGTCTCCCTAGTGTTGTGTCTCCCTCTGTTATCTGGTTAGGCTAGTCCTTTTTCCCTGCGTAGGGGAACTACGTCACCCTGATCCTCATACCAGATGAGGTACGTAGGCAGGAGATGAGCTGATCTCTCCGGGCGCTTTTTTTTTTCTTTTTGTGTGAGTTGTTTGACAGTTGCTAGGCTTGAGTGCCTGACTCCTTAGCAACTTGTTGTCTGTTTGTTTGAGTGTGTGCTTGACAGTTATAGGCTCGAGTCCCCGACTCCCTATTAACTTGTTATGTTGTTGTGTGCTTGGAAGCTGATGTAAGACCATCGAGTGGCATTCGGGTTCCAGTGTGGGTGTGTTTTGGTTCGGATGCTGATGTAAGTCCAGTGATTGGCATTCAGGCTCCACGTTTGCCTTTGCCTGCTTTTGTTTGTGTGCGTGTCAGCCGAGCTACGAATGCTCTGATTCTCCTTCGTCCAAGGAGATACGTATGCATAGGATGCGATATCCTAGCGAGCATGTGTCATTTCCCCGGTCCGAACTACTTCGACTCTGATGTTTATGCCTGATAGACTAAGTAGGCCCAGGATGCGGTATCCTGCCGAGTCAGTCTTGTCTGTTTTCTTGTGTCTCTTTCAGCCAGTGTGTGTGTGTTTGAGCAGTGTTTTTAGCAACCATTTTCCTTCCTATTGTGCGTGGATCCCGTCGAGTACGACGGATGCGTAGGGGTGCTAATACCTTCCCTTCGCATAACCGACTCCCGATCCCATTCTCTTTGGTCGCGAGACCATGTTCTTTCCAGGTTTACTCTGAGCGTTTCCTTTCCCTCTTTTGGGATAAATAACGCACGGTGGCGGCTCTATTGTTCTTGTTTCCCGCCGGTTTTTCGCGTAATGCGACACTAACCAGAGACCAAGGAAACAACGAACTAATAGGGAGATTAAGACTCGAGCCTAATAGTTGTCATGCAATCAACATTCCTAAGTTGAGGTTTCTAACAAGAACTTAACTCACAAGTAAACAAACATCACACACTATATCCATACAAGAGGCTCAAACAATGGGTGGGCTTTAGTCAAGAGGGGTCATGTCAACCTCGACAAACAAGCCAAACTGTAAAGGGTAATCGGTAGCTCTTAACCACTAAAATTGAACGTTAGGGTGAAGCTGATCAAATCGGTAATTAAGATGAGACCTCATGCTCTTAACCCTGGCCAGGGTGAGCTCATGACAAAGAAAGCGTGGGGATCCAGAAAGTGGGATCCTTTTCCACTTGACAGACTTTGGACAAAGATCTGGGGCACATGTTCAGAAGCATCATCACGTAGTGCGAGCATAAAGAACGACACTTTGAATAACGGGGGATTGGCTACTAATCCCTTTTATCCGTCAATTGCCTCTTCTCTTGGAGGTCTTATCAAATAACACATGCCTCTTCTTGGAGGTCTTTGAGCACAATTTTAAACAAACACAATCAGAGCCTCTGAAGGAGGACTTGCCAGCAAAATGCCTGTCAAAAAGGTGACGGGACTTCAGACTACATGAAGTAAGAAGCTAACTACCTGAGTGGTGTGTAAACCACAATCCAAAGCTGAAGCAAGAGCTAAAGCAAGCAAGCAACTAAGGTACCTGTACAAAGACTAAACAGTTAGTACTCCAGTCATAAAACCAGCAGACAAACAGTGAAACCCTCTAACAGTTACACAATTCAGTGCATAAGTGCCCTTGCACTCAAATGAGCTCATGAGTTCACCACATCAATTAAAACCCTACAAAACAACAATAGGTCAGTACTCAATGTATTTGCATCTCACAAGGTGAGAACAAATCCAATTACCAATGCTAAGTATCCAATCCTGAAACAAAACAACAAAGTTAGCTTATGTACATCCAATCAATACAACAAAGCATAAACAACCAATGGCATGAGATGAATCAAATCACAAGCCCCAAACAGAACCATATGAACCCCTAAACACCAATCACCATGGCCAAAGATCCACCATACTCCAAATATCATTCAAATGCTTCAAAAAGCCTAAAAAATATGCACAAAATGAGCTTCCAACTTAGAAAATTCATACCAAATCAGAAATGCATGCAATGACTTTGAGATTTTTTGTATAAGTTTCTCATGCCATGAATGTTCAACATACAAAAGATCAAGTCCAGAATGATGCAAATGCTATGTGAACAAAAATGCACCAATTCAATGTCAAAAATGTGACACAAATTGTCACACTTTTCTCTATGTGTCAAAAATGATGATAACATGTGAGAAAAAATCCAAACCAGGGACCAAAAATTCATATCGTGTATGAATGTCATGTATGCAAAAGAATGGATCAAATGGCTCAAAAATGAGGATTTCACAATGCATTGAATGCAATAAATCAATTTGGCACAATGTTGATTAAAAAAATTCACACATAAAAATCCAGACATCAACAATTCATTAATTTAGAACCATAAAAAAGTAGACATCAATACAAAACCATAAAAAAAAATTGGGACTCATTTGGATTACTTTTGCATTTTTTATGAATTTTACAAAGTGAACAAAATAATTGAAATAACATGGAAAATGGAGGGAAATGCAATTATTCAAATTAAATCCAGAAAAAACACACGCCATCAGATCTGGCGCGAACTTAAGATCCACGGTCCATATTTGAATCCATGAAGTGCTGAGTTTCATTAAACACAGTCACACGCTCAGTCATCAGTCCACGCTTGCATGGCTCCAGTCAAAGCATCCTCAACCAATCAATCTCACACACAATGGCACACACAGGACACAGTCAGCAAACCCTAGCATTTAACACAGACGCCAGAGCTCCGCTCTGGTCGTCTTCTCAGGCGAGACGCGCGGTTGCGCCACTTAATTTTTTTCCAGAATTTCACCAAACCTATACCGTTCTAGTCGTCTTTCCACGTAGGTTCCAAATATCCTATTGGTTCATCCTAATTCCTCCTAGGTTTGGCAAATCGAAGAGGAACATTTTGTAGATCCAAACTTCCAGTCAACATAACATCCTCAATTCTCACTCAATTTCAAATCTTATCATATATCCATAACCTACGCAATGAGATCTACAGTTCTGTGTCCGAAAATCTGCAAAAGGAGAGGATGAAATTTGAGTCACCTTGGAATGAAGTTTTCTGTACACGCGATCTCTCAAGCTCTACTGCTCCAGATCATCTCCTATGAGCTTCCTTTGAAGCTTTATGCAAAAAGAAACAGTTAAAACCTCTTGATTATGCTTCAATTTCCAACTCCCATTGCCATGAGAATGCTTTTGCTCCAAACAATGAATGATTCTTGCTCAGTGAAGCATGAGGATCATGAATATGCAAAGATCTTTGAGCTTTATGTGGAGAAAAATGCAAATCGAAGAGAGAGAATTTTGAGAGAGTTCTTGAATTTTGATCTGAAATTGGTTGTTATTACAGTTATGATTAGGGTTTTCCTATTTATACTCCATGCTAATCACAATGCTAATCCTCTTTTCCATTGGTTAATCATGATTAGTGAGATATGAAGCCATTTGCAAAAATGCAAAATGAGCTCACATGCCCATAATACACGTGCACATCCTCATGTTATGGCTTCAATCCACTCAAGAACATCCAAGGGTCATGATTTGAGGATTATTTTGCTTGCATCGTAAGCCAAAAATGAATGGTGAAGATTTTCTTCAATTTGCACATGTGTGAAATAATGAGCATACACACTTTTCCCATGCATGGCAAAGCTCATTTTGAGATGTCTTGAACATGAGAAGTATTTTGCCAAAAGAATGAACCAATTTGGAGCATTGTATTAAAAGTTATGCCATTTTGAATTTCCATGCACACTTTGTGATCAAATGACCATAACTTCTCCACCACTCATCATATGGACATGAATTAGGACTTTTTAGAAAGGGGAGACAAATATCTACAACTTTCATGTTCACCAAAATTCCATTTGATACTTCTTTGACATTGACAAGTCAAGTTGAAAGTGGACCAAAACTTGCAAAATTTGGAAACTTTTAATTATAGGTCATTTTCCATTTTTAGTAACTTTTGCCATGACCTTTGAATCTTCAAGATGGATGTTTAGAATGATGAATAGACCCCATTTGAACATGATTGAGGTGTCTCAACTCATTTCCCCACCTCATAGCCCTCAGTTGACTGCACAGTTGACTTTTGGTCCTCAGATTACCTTGAAATGTCTTGATTAACTTGAGCCTCTACCACTTGGTGAAATTACTTCAAAATGAAACCCTAGCTCATGTAAGCTCCTTATAATAATCATGTGATCCTCTTCCCAAGAAAATACCTCATCTCTTGCACAAAGGATCTTCTTGAAGCTCTTGACCTGGTGATTGCTTAAGTTACAAACAAAAGATGTTAGTGACATATTTTTATGCTTTTGGTTAGTAAATAAAACAAGAAAAGCAATGATATACAATTCAAGCATGCTTGGTGATCTCAAACCACTCACAAGAGATCCCTACCCAAAGGGAAAGGGAGCCAAGATGCTCAATGATCCTTGAGGCTATGCAATGCAATGTTATGATGCCACGAGGGATCTTAGGGACAAAATTAGGGTCTTACAGATGCCCCTATTTAAGGTCATTCTAGCCGGAGAAGTGAATTTTAAAATATTCGTCTCGACGAGGTAGAATAGGCTTAAATAATAACAAAGAGACAAATTTTGGTCCCTAAGAGACCTCATAATGCAAATGTATGTATGCAAAACAGACAAACTATGTGGGGATATGTGTCCACAAAGAAGAAAAGACATCCGGAGAAATTGACAATCCATAGGAGTAATACACTCACTAGGGATAGAGACTCTGGGACCGTCATAGGGATAAGAAGAAGAATAAAAAAAATGCGTGAGCAGGTCACGACTTGAAACTTGGGGAACAGAATCCCAAAGGGAGTAAACCCAATGGAAGGACATCGAGCTGACTCGAAGGTGCATGTGTTGGGGAATATGCCAACATAGAAAAAGGCGATCCACAACAGATACCTCGCTGGGGATGTCTAAAAAGACTCTCCTGGGGAAGCAGCGGGATGAGGTGTTACCGGTTACTGGGTAACAAGCTCAATGAGACATGTGATCTGATCACCGGTCTAAGGGTGAGAGAACAACAAGCTCGGGAAGAATGAATATCTAAGACCGGTATAAGGGTGAGAGATATCAATCAACCAAATCATATGAGGAAGACCTAAAAGATATATTTTAACTCAGGGAAATCTGACTCCACAGTGGACCAAAGTCATAATAAGGAGCAGAAGGAAGGAACACTAGGGATACCGGTTACTGGGCATATAATAGGTGACAAACCAAAGCATGAACTGGGGAATATTCCCAAAACACTCATCATCCAAAAAGAGGGCAGAACGCAAACTCGATTATGGAATGGACATTCGATTCCAAAACAGGGATACGAATCTTACTCGACTGGGGAAGAACAAAAGGCTTCGACCAAAGAGTGCATGAGATATATTATCTGTTACCGTCGGAACGTAGATAACATACTCGAATGTAAGATTATCCACAACCGGTTACTGGGTTAATAAAGGATAAATCGAGCGACAGAGAAAGGCATCGGGATACCAAAACTAGGTATATAATGATGACCAAACAAGGGGAGCAACAAACATCACCGGCAAACGGTAAATGAAAGAGGACCCGCTGGGGATAAAATTGCTTAATCAGAGCAATTATCCAAAAGAAGGAGGGAATATCAATACCGAATATTGGATAATGATAACCGTCAAAGAGGGGATTACATCTACCGGATACTGGGTAGAAAACCACGGAAGAGTAACCGTCATCAACTAGGATGAACAAAAATGGTTAACTCTGCAAAGGGGGGAAAAATAGGGTTTACAACTACTGGTATAAGGGTAGAAAACCACAAACTCCGCTGAGGATAAGGTGAATAATTATTGATTACTGAGAAATTATTCATTTACCACAGGGAAACACCAGAGACAGTCACAAGAGGCCAATTTAGGATCAAACCAAAAAGGCAAACTGAATCGAGACTCATCCTAATGAGGATATAACTCAATAGGGGAACCCATCCCAATATATGTGTTGGGAGGAAGCAGAAACAACCGTCGTCCACGAGGATATAACTCAGTGGGGAATATGGCAGGAAAGATAAACACTTTCTGCTTAAAGGGGCTGACTCTATATTGAGGGATCAGACACCAACATCTGCTTGGGAAATGTATTACTAACTAGAAGAGGATAACAAACAATAGATATATGGCAAAAAATGCAATATGAATATCCAAATGTTTGAAGGTTATATGCACATATGTGTGATTTATGTATGATGAATGCTGACAAACAGACATTCTAACACAAACAACTCCAAAGGAAAAGGCACACAGCCGTCCGGTACTACATCTCAAGGGAGGAAGCCCAAAATTCCAATGGAGAGTATCCAATCTGCCGGGGAATCAGAGATACCAGGAAATCACAAAATCTCTTGGGGATGATTCATCAATCAATCCGGTTGGGGAAAAAGTTCATCGCACAGGCAGAAACTGCCACAAAAGCAACTCTATTGGGGAATCCATCTGAGGGATATAAGAGGAATCTGGTGATCCGACACCAAGTACCAAACTCACCAAGGAGATCACACCTGCTGAGGAGAAAAGATCGGTCTTCCGCTGAAGGGGAGAGTGGTGAACATCTCAACAAGCATACCACTCGGGGATGAACCATAAAAAGAGCTCCGGAGGAAGAAGGTACAGTCATGCCAGGGATATGAACAAATGTCTTACCCTGTTGGGGATCATACCACCCTTGCAAGAGCACTGAGGATCTCCTAAGTATCCTTTTGTCATTGTGAATGTTCACTTTGTTTAAAAAAATAAGTTATGAAAAATTCATTTATTTAAAACAATGATATTTTCTCAATTAAAAAATGCAAAACATTTGTTGGAATAGAAGCAAATAAGAGTGCAAATAATTGGATAAAAGGCTCAAATTCGTTTGATGGAATGGTAGCCTTCAAATGGCAAGACCCCATAGATTTTTTACAAGTTTGAAATTGGTGATATATATTGGAAAAGGGCTACATTGAACATAATGACCATTTCTCCACCAATTATGAATTCGATGTATTCGATGCTTTGGTTGACGACGAATGACCAAGAATCTTTGATGGATGACAGTTGTAGAACACAGTCTTGTCAGGATGCAGTTACTTGCCAAATCCCTAATTTTTGCCTAGATTTCCCCAGGATGAGGTACTCAATCTAGCGAGATGCATATATTCATTTTTCATGTCTCTAACTTTTGCCTGGATCGCCCTTTCGGGTTTTCAATCCACCGAGACACTCATTTTTGCCTAAGCCGCCCTTTCTGGTTTTCAACTTAGCGAGCTATTCTATTTTTATTTTTAGGCGAAGTATTTCTTGACTGCATCTGAATTCACATGACGAGTGAAATCCTCCCCATCCATAGTGGTAAGTATCAAAGCACCGCCTGAAAAGGCTCTCTTAACAACATATCAACCTTCATAGTTTGGAGTCCACTTGCCCCTGGAATCGGGCGCAAAAGACAAGACCTTCTTGAGCACGAGGTCACCCTCTCGAAACACACGAGGCTTGACCTTCTTATCAAAAGCCTTCTTCATTCTCTGCTGATACAACTGACCATGACACATGGCAGTCAATCTCTTCTCTTCAATCAAATTCAACTGGTCATAACGACTCTGAACCCATTCAGCATCAGTCAACTTGGCCTCCATCAAGACTCTCATTGATGGGATCTCCACCTCTACTGGGTATGTGACAACCATCTTTTGGATAATTTTCTTGATATTCTTATTAGCAGCTTCAACAGCCCCATTCATCTTGGGTCTGTAAGGAGAAGAATTATGATGGGCGATCTTGAACTCACTACACAGCTCTTTCATCATTTTGTTGTTCAAGTTAGATCCATTATCAGTAATGATCTTATCTGGCACACCATAACGGCATGTGGGTTGATTCTTGATAAACTTCACGACCACCTGCCTGGTCACATTTGCATACAAGGCCGTTTCAACCCACTTAGTGAAGTAATCAATTGATACGAGAATAAACCCGTGTCCATTGGACGCTTTCGGCTCAATCATGCCAATTATGTCAATTCCCCACATAGAGAAAGGCCATGGTGATGAAATTACATTCAGAAGTGTCGGGGGAATATGAATCTTATCCGCATAAATCTGACACTTATGGCATTTCTTTACATATTTGCAGCAGTCAGACTCCATTGTCAGCCAATAGTAGCCTGCTCTCAACATCTTTCTAGCCATGGCATGTCCATTGGAATGGGTACCAAATGAACCTTCATGGACCTCAGTCATCAACAAGTCTGCTTCGTGTCTATCCACGCATCTGAGAAGAACCATGTCAAAATTTCTCTTATAAAGCACTTCGCCATTGAGGTAGAAACTGCCTGACAATCGTCTCAAAGTCTTCCTATCTTTCACAGATGCCCCAGGCGGATAAACCTGATTCTGGAGGAAGTACTTGATATCATAATACCAAGGCTTATCATCTTTCACTTCTTCAACTGCAAATACATGAGCTGGTCTGTCCAAGCGCATCACGGTGATATTGGGAACATCATTCCAATATTTAACCACAATCATTGAAGCGAGCGTGGCGAGAGCATCTGCCATCCGATTCTCATCTCGAGGAATATGATGGAAGTCAACCTCAGTAAAGAACGTTGAAATCCTCCTCGCATAATCCCTATATGGAATAAGACCAGGCTGATTCGTCTCCCATTCACCCTTGATTTGATTGACAACGAGGGCCGAATCACCATAAACATCAAGAAGCTTGATCCTAAGATCAATGCACTCCTCCAATCCCATAATACAGGCCTCGTACTCAGCCATATTATTCGTGCATTTGAAAGTTAGCCTTGCTATAAAAGGAATATGTGTGCCCTGAGGAGTAATGATTACTGCCCCAATACCATTTCCATACTGATTTACAGCGCCATCAAACACCTTACTACATCTGGAACCAGGCTCTGGCCCTTCGTCGAGTGTAGGCTCATCCCAATCTTTCATCTTCAAATACAAAATCTCCTCATCTGGGAAATCATACTGAACTGACTGATAATCCTCCATCGGCTGATGTGCCAAGTGGTCAGCCAAGATACTACCTTTAATAGCCTTCTGAGCTCGATACTCAATATCATACTCAGACAAAAACATCTGCCAACGGGAAATCCTCCCAGTTAAAGCAGGCTTCTCAAATATATACTTGATTGGATCCATTCTGGATATCAACCAAGTTATATGATTTATCATATACTGGCGTAGACGCTTAGCGGCCCAAGCCAAAGCACAACATGTCTTTTCAAGCATTGAGTACCGAGACTCACAATCGGTGAACTTCTTACTTATGTAGTAAATATCATACTCTTTCTTTCCTGATTCATCTTGCTGGCCAAGTACACAACCCATCGAGTCTTCAAGAACTGTCAGATACATGATCAAAGGTCTTCCTTCTACAGGCGGAGATAGGATTGGAGGTTCAGGCAGATACTCTTTGATAATGTCGAAGGCTTTTTGGCAATTCTCGGTCCAATCATGAGACTGATCTTTCCGGAGGAGCTTGAATATCGGCGCACATGTGGCAGTCATGTGGGATATGAATCTGGAAATATAATTCAAGCGGCCAAGAAAACCTCGGACTTGCTTCTCAGTTTTGGGCGCAGGCATCTCTTGTATTGCTTTGACCTTTGCAGGATCAACCTCAATACCTCTTTCGCTGACAATAAAGCCCAATAACTTGCCAGAACGGACTCCAAATGTACACTTGTTGGGATTCAGACGAAGCTTGTACTTCCTCAGACGCTGAAAAAGCTTCAACAGGTGCTCTACATGTTCCACTTCCGTTCTCGACTTAGCAATCATATCATCAACATATACCTCAATCTCCTTGTGCATCATATCATGGAACAAGGTAGTCATAGCTCGTTGATACGTGGCTCCGGCGTTCTTCAAACCGAAGGGCATCACTCGATAACAGAATGTTCCCCGAGGTGTGATGAATGTTGTCTTCTCCATATCCTCGGGTGCCATCTTAATCTGGTTATATCCGGATAATCCATCCATAAATGAGAAGACATTGAATTT
The DNA here is from genome assembly GCF_024323335.1 of Lathyrus oleraceus. NCBI lineage: Eukaryota > Viridiplantae > Streptophyta > Magnoliopsida > Fabales > Fabaceae > Lathyrus > Lathyrus oleraceus. The sequence continues at coordinate 343,893,529 of NC_066584.1, read as the reverse complement.
AGCTGTATTGTCTACCAACATATCAATATGTGGTAGAGGGAAATCATCTTTCGGACTAGCTTTATTCAAATCTCTATAATCCACACACATCCGGACTTTTCCGTCTTTCTTAGGCACGGGCACAATATTGGCCACCTATTGAGGATATGTAGAAGTCACCAGAAACCCCGCATCAATTTGCTTCTGAACTTCCTCTTTGATCTTCACTGCCATATCAGGATGAGTTCTTCTGAGCTTCTGCTTCACAGGCACGCACTCAGGCTTCAAGGGTAGGAAATGTTGCACAATATCTGTATCTAGACCCGGCATGTCTTCATATGACCAGGCGAAGACATCAACATATTCTCGTAGCAATTCAATCAACCCCTCCTTAACAGATTCTTCCAGGAGTGCCCCAATCTTCACTTCTCGCACACAATCCTCAGACCTCAAGTTGACTGTTTCCAGATTCTAAAGATGCGGCTGAATGATCTTCTCTTCATGCTCAAGTAGACGGGTAATCTCGTTAGGAATCTCTTCAACATCATCTTCCTCTGCCTCAAATACAGGGAACTCAAAATTGGGAGATGGTGTCGGATCATTATGTTCAATGGGTTTGATCAACCTGCATAATGATTTTGGATATGAAAAGCTTTTAGAAATCAAACAAGGCAAATCATTATGCAGATGAAAAGATTGATTTTATTCTATTTTTAGGGTTTTATGTGATCACCAATTTCATGCAAAAACGAAAAGGGAAAATAATTGGAAAAACAAACATTTAACATGAATTTATTGAATGAAAATATCATTGTATTTATGTTGCCAACAATGTCATCACTTCTCTTTTTGGCATGGGAGAAGGGTTTTTAAACAAAGTGATCATTACGTTGACTTGTGGATAACTGTAGGAATATCCACAGCGACCCAAGTGTTGCAGACCCCTCCAGGGATGATGAAATTGTCAGAATCCTCTGTATCTTCTTCCAAAACAGCAGCAGCTTCTTCCTCCTTACCAGTGTGGATAAAACCTCCACTCTTGAACAACCCTTTCTCATTGAAAACCCCAGAAGAAAAGCCTATGCCAGCCCGAGACTTGTTGTCTTCCACCTCAATCATTTTTCCTAGACCAGCAATTGCACCACACTCAATGGCCAACTTTGCATCTCTATAGGAAGTAAATGAAGGAATTCTCTTCTCAATAGGCTCAGCTATATATAAAGCTTGGAAAGGAGTTCCAACTTCATCTTCAGCATCTATGTACAAGAAGGAAGACAAGTGGCTAACCAGGAGAGCCTTTTCTCCAAGAGTCTTCAATTCCTTGGGAAGCTCAAGAAATTGGTCGTTCATAGCGTCCATCTTCTCATGGACATCTGGGCCTTCAGATGGCTCAGAATGATAGATGGTGTCGTCTACCCTAGGCATGGTATGCACAACAGGCGGAGGAACAGCAAGGACCGGGCAAGATGCCGACATAGAAGCAAAAGTTGGAGCAGGGCCCTCAGGCATGAAATTAGGAGGCATCCCCCACGGGAATCCGGTTGGCATAGAGGCTGGAGCAAAATATGCACTGGCTGCAGGCACAGTTGAGGAAACAATCTCAGAGATGACTGTCCTCTAGGGAGGAGTTGAAGGTGTTGGAGAAGACTGGATCTGGGCAGCCAGGAATGATTCCACCAAAGCACTCAGTCTGGCGACTTCTTCTTTGAGTTCACAGTTCTCTTGCTCTAGATGATCCATCAGTCTTGAAGAGTTGGCTCTAGTGTAGTACCGGTGAGTCAGCTTGTCTTCAAAATAAATGAAGAACACAAAGTTAGACCACAAGACCAGAAGTCGGGAACAAAACCTACTTATGCATATGATGCATGCAAAGCATGTGCATATGATTTGTTTTTATTTCAAAGGAACTCTAGGGTTTTATTTGCAAATTTTGGAAATATTAACTATTTATCACATATGGAAATATCTCATCAAATAATATCAAGGAAAAGAAATACAGCATTGTCAATCGTATACAAGAGAAAAGGAAAATAATAATCCTATGGATCCCTAGGAACAATCATCTAAAGCTCGGGACACAGGAAAATAGGATGCGCAAAGTCTCTTCACCTCCCTCTCGTAGGCTGCCTCCATATCCGCCTTCTCTTTGGCGAGTTGATCGTACTTCCTCTTCCAAAACATAGAAGACTGAGGAAGTAGAGAAGTCCATGCATCATTAGGATCATCAATAACCTGATGCTCGAGGAACTCTATCAAAGCATCTTTCTCCTTAATCTGCAGAAGCAACTCTTCCCTTTCACGGATCCGGGCACGTGATAGGTCTTCGTCTCGCAACTCCTCTACTCCTTGGTTAGGGAGGGTTGAAGGCCCAGCCACAACCAAAGGTGTAGGTCTCGGATACTCGTAAGGCATGAGATACTCAGACGCTCTCTTCCTAATCCAGGCAGTGTAAGGCTCCATAGCAACACAATTCTTAGGACCCAACTCCTTCCTTCCTTTCTTATGAACCTTGCGCCAAACATGAACCATTCTGCCCTTCAAGCCTTGGGGATCTTTACCCTCCTGAAATAACACACCCTCTAACAGAATCTTATTAGGTTTATCCTTTAGGGGGAACCCAAGCTGACGACGTGCTAAAACAGGGTTGTAGTTAATCCCACCACATGTACCAAGAAGAGGCACATCGGAGAATTCACCACAAGAGTCGATAATCTGCACACCATCATATACACGGTTATACCAAGAGATATCATCATTAGTGAGGGACACGAGTCTCGTGGACCACCGTAGATATCCCTTGTTCTCCTTGAAGGCGACCGTCTGAGGTAAGTGAGAAATAAACCACTTATACAACAGAGGAAAACAGCACACAATGGCACCACCACCCTTTGCATTCTTCATATGCAAAGAGAAATAGGTATCACCCAACAGAGTCGGAACGGGATTAAGAGCGGAGAAGATCCTAATAGCGTTCAAATCCACAAACTTGTCGATGTTGGGGAACAATACCAACCCATAGATGAGAAGTACAAATATGGTTTCAAAGGCATCCTCACTCAGGGCCTTCCCATAAACAGTAGCTTGAGCAATGAGGAACTCAGAAGGGAGACCTTGAATTCCGTCTTTGGTAGTCATATGAGCACCAATCAGAGATTCATCTATGTGCAACATGTCATCTATCTCTTGAGAAGTAGGAAAACTCTCCAAGCCACTTAACGGCAACTGGTCTAGAATAGGTATACCCACGAGATAAGCATACTCCTCAAGGGTAGGCAAAAACTGGAAGTCCGGAAACGTGAAGCAACAGTACAAGGGATCATAAAACTGCACCAATACGCTCATCAACCATTCATCCACCTGAGTAGTCAGAAGAGGAAGAAGCTTCCCAAAGCGAGCCTTGAAACCCAAGGGATCTAATACATAGGATGTCAGATTCCTTAACTCTTTCAAATCTGGCTGTCTGAAGCTGTACTTCTTTGTATTCCTTCTTTGTCTTTCCATGTCTAAAATTTTTTCAAATAAACCCCTTAAGTTCCTTGAAAATTTCTTTTATTATTGATGATATGGATGCAAATGGATGCATGAATGCATTAAAGCAACAATCACACTCAAGGATCAAGCAAAGCACACCAAACAAAGGTCATGGGATGGATCATATCATCCTTAATATCAATCATCCATTTTTGTGGATTATGGTTTACACCTTATCAACACCAAAGTTCCATTGATATTAAGAATATATGAACGGATCAACCATGAATCAAGGGTTTGTTGCAAATCACGAGCATGGAGTCTCGGTTAAGAACCACCCAAAGGGAATGTACTAGGGTTTAAACCTGCCAAACATGTTCTACAAGAGGTTCCCATAGTCATCATCCCATCTTTCAGATATTATCGGAGAAGCGACTACTCGTATTCCAAAAATATTCTCAAGAGAGACTCTTATGAGTGTAGTATCGCGTAACAATTGTATCAAATCTTACACTTGAACGACTTTCACACTACATCCTAAAAATAGGCCAAGATGGGCTTGGTAAACTAAGGTCCTTGGCTTCTAAGGTCTATATTGGAAAGAGTAATGTCTAACCACAACTTACTTGTGCGACATTATTGATCCCAACATGACCTCCACCAAGTGAATGGACTTGCAAGTCAACTTGCTAAGGAATAACTCCACACAAGTAAACCATACTACGCCATTCTCCTATCCTAGGTGCACTCGAGTCCGGGTATAGAACTCATCTCACAAAGATCACCAAGCATACAAGGAATTAATATCAAGCAAATCAATCATTACATACAATACAGTAATCCCAAATTGCACAAAAATATGTCACAAAACAATATAATACAACAAGCATGAAAAGTTGGCAAAACCCACTAGGCTTTTCCCCAACAGAGTCGCCACTTTTCTATAGCGGGGTATTCGTTACCATTGGAGATATTGACCAAATACAAGGTAAACCATACAAGTCGAGTCGCCACCGCACTTCCATTTATCCAAAGGAATGGCTAGAAAGCGAACAAAAACCTAATAGTTTTAGCAAAAACTAATAAAAGTAACAGAGATCTGGGTAAGGGGGTTGGTTATGAAATGGGAAGGTGTTAGGCACCCAAAACATCCTAGGTACTCCTAGGGAGCCCTTTTCATACTTGTGAAGGTAGTTTGTCTTGTGAAAATTTTATTTGTGCAAACACGATTGAAGAGATGAGAAGAGAATGTACAAGTTATTTACATTTTGTGTTTGGATGGATAAACCCATTGCCTACGTACCATCTTATAAAAAGATTAGGATCAAAACCTCGTAGTTCGGGGTAAAAATTTCAAAATGAGTTGGTGAATTGATTGGTCCAAAATCCTTAAGGTCTTTTGTTATCAAAGGGAGAAAACTCAACCAAACCACAAATCCACCATGTGAGGATAGCTTCAACATGCTAGTGAGGGGTTAACCCTATAATAAGCATGGAAGACTCATTGTCCATCACTAAGGATATAGGTGAGTATTACATCTACCACAAGGATAACTCAAACCTAATAGCTAAAGGTTATGGAAAATTTTGATTAAGAAAGTGGCCATTGGAACCACAAAAGGGAAATTTGAATGGGTTATATTTACCAATTAGAAGTATATACAAAAGTAGTCAAAGTTGACTTAAAGATTCAATTCAAAATGAGTGTTATGAAAAGAAAGTTTGAAAATCAAAAGCATAAGGCTTAGGTTTCTAATGTTGAAAACAAAGGTTAAATGTTTGCACAAAAAGGGTTTTGGCTTGGGTTAGAGTGGAGAGATGAAGAAGAAGGGCAAAGTCCTAAGGAAAACAAAAAGATGAGGGATAAGAAATGAAACCACACTAGGAGTTCCTCTCTTGAGATCATATTGATGATTCAAGTAGCTCCCATCCTTTGGAATAAGCAAGCACAAAGTATAAGGAATCAAACAAGTCTCATAAGAGATCCTCAATGTATCTTGTATCTTCCACTTGGATGAACATGGTAATGATCCTCCAATTAAGCTCAAATGGAAACTCCTAGTTCAAGAGCACACACATCAAAAGTTCCATGGGGTAAAACACTCTCCTAACCAGTGACCAAGGAAACAACGAACTAATAGGGAGATTAAGACTCGAGCCTAATAGTTGTCATGCAATCAACATTCCTAAGTTGAGGTTTCTAACAAGAACTTAACTCACAAGTAAACAAACATCACACACTATATCCATACAAGAGGCTCAAACAATGGGTGGGCTTTAGTCAAGAGGGGTCATGTCAACCTCGACAAACAAGCCAAAGTGTAAAGGGTAATCGATAGCTCTTAACCACTAACATTGAACATTAGGGTGAAGCTGATCAAATCGGTAATGAGGATGAGACCTCATGCTCTTAACCTTAGCCAGGGTGAGCTCATGACAAAGAAAGCATGGGGATCCAGAAAGTGGGATCCTTTTCCACTTGACAGACTTTGGACAAAGATCTGGGGCACATGTTCAGAAGCATCAGCACGTAGTGCGAGCATAAAGAACGACACACTGAATAACGGGGGATTGGCTACTAATCCCTTTTATCCGTTAATTGCCTCTTTACTTGGAGGTCTTATCAAATAATACATGCCTCTTCTTGGAGGTCTTTGAGCACAATTTTAAATAAAAACAAACAGAGCCTCTGAAGGAGGACTTGCCAGCAAAATGCCTGTCAAAAAGGTGACAGGACTTCAGACTACATGAAGTAAGAAGCTAACTACCTGAGTGGTGTATCAACCACAATCCAAAGCTCAAGCAAGAGCTAAAGCAAGAAAACAACTAAGGTACCTGTACAAAGACTAAACAGTTAGTACTTCAGTCATAAAACCAGCAGACAAACAATGAAACCCTCTAACAGTTACACAATTCAGTGCATAAGTGCCCTTGCACTCAAATGAGCTCATGAGTTCACCATATCAATTAAAACCCTACAAAACAACAATAGGTCAGTACTCAATGTATTTGCATCTCACAAGGTGAGAACAAACCCAATTACCAATGCTAAGTATCCAATCCTGAAACAAAACAACAAAGTTAGCTTATGTACATCCAATCAACACAACAAAGCATAAACAACCAATGGCATGAGATGAATCAAATGACAAGCCCCAAACAGAACCATATGAACCCCTAAACACTAATCACCAAGGCCAAAGATCCACCATACTCCAAATATCATTCAAATGCTACAAAAAGCCTCAAACATATGCACAAAATGAGCTTCCAACATAGAAAATTCATACCAAATCAGAAATGCATGCAATGACTTTGAGATTTTTCATATAAGTTTCTCATGCCATGAATGTTCAACATGGAAAAGATCAATTCCAGGATGATGCAAATGCTATGTGAACAAAAATCCACCAATTCAATGTCAAAAATGTGACACAAATTGTCACACTTTTCTCTATGTGTCAAAAATGATGATAACATGTGAGCAAAAATCCAAACCAGTGACCAAAAATTCATATCATGTATGAATGTCATGTATGCAAAAGAGTGGATCAAATGGCTCAAAAATGAGGATTTCATAATGCATTGAATGCAATAGGTCAATTTGGCACAATGTTGATTAAAAAAATTCACACATAAAAATCCAGACATCAACAATTCATGAATTTAGAACCATAAAAAAGTAGACATCAATACAAAACCATGAAAAAAAATTGGGACTCATTTGGATTATTTTTTCATTTTTTATGAATTTTACAAAGTGAACAAAATAATTGAAATAACATGGAAAATGGAGGGAAATGTAATTATTCAAATTAAATCCAGAAAAAACACACGCCATCAGATCTGGCGCACACTTAAGATCCACGGTCCATATTTGAATCCATGAAGCGCTGCGTTTCATTAAACACAGTCACACGCTCAGTCATCAGTCCACACTTGCATGGCTCCAGTCAAAGCATCCTCAACCAATCAATCTCACACGCAATGGCACACACGGCACACAGTCAGCAAACCCTAGCATTTAACACAGACGCCGGAGCTCCGCTCCGGTCGTCTTCTCCGGCGCGACGCGCGGTGGCGCCACTTAATTTTTTTCCAGAATTTCACCAAACCTATACCGTTCTACTCGTCTTTCCAAGTAGGTTCCAAATATCCTATTGGTTCATCCTAATTCCTCCTAGGTTTGGCAAATCGAAGAGGAACATTTTCTAGATCCAAACTTCCAGTCAACATAACATCCTCAATTCTCACTCAATTTCAAATCTAATCATATATCCATAACCTACGCAATGAGATCTACAGTTCTATGTCCAAAAATCAGCAAAAGGAGAGGATGAAATTTGAGTCACCTTGGAATGAAGCTTTCTGTACACGCGATCTCTCAAGCTGTACTGCTCCAGATCATCTCCTATGAGCTTCCTTTGATGCTTTATGCAAAAAGAAACAACTAAAACCTCTTGAATATGCTTCAATTTCCAACTTCCATTGCCATGAGAATGCTCTTGATCTGCTCGAATTCTGGCTGAATTGCTCCAAGCAATGAATGATTCTTGCTCAGTGAAGCATGAGGATCATGAATATGCAAAGATCTTTGAGCTTTATATGGAGAAAAATAAAAATCAAAGAGAGAGAATTTTGATCTGAAATTGGTTGTTATTGCAGTTATGATTAGGGTTTTCCTATTTATACTCCATGCTAATCACAATGCTAATCCTCTTTTCCATTGGTTAATTATGATTAGTGAGATATGAAGCCATTTGCAAAAATGAAAAATGAGATCACATTCCCATAATACACGTGCACATCCTCATGTTATGGCTTCAATCCACTGAAGAGCATCCAAGTGTCATGATTTGAGGATTATTTTGCTTGCATATTAAGCAAAAAATGAATGGTGAAGATTTTCTTCAATTTGCACATGTGTGAAATAATGAGCATACACACTTTTCCCATGCATGGCAAAGATCATTTTGATATGTCTTGAATATGAGAAGCATTTTTCCAAAAGAATGAACCAATTTGGAGCATTGTATTAAAAGTTATGCCATTTTGAATTTCCATGCACACTTTGTGATCAAATGACCATAACTTCTCAACCGCTCATCATATGGACATGAATTAGGACTTTTTAGAAAGGGGAGACAAATATCTACAACTTTCATGTTCTCCAAAAATCCATTTGAAACTTCTTTGACATTGACAAGTCAAGTTGAAAGTGGACCAAAACTTGCCAAATTTGGAAACTTTGAATTATAGGTCATTTTCCATTTTTAGTAACTTTTGCCATGACCTTTGAATCTTCAAGATGGATGTTTAGAATGATGAATATACCCCATTTGAACATGATTGATGTGTCTCAACTCATTTCCCCACCTCATAGCCCTTAGTTGACTGCACAGTTGACTTTTGGTCCTCAGATGACCTTGAAATGTCTTGATTAACTTGAGCCTCTACCACTTGGTGAAATTACTTCAAAATGAAACCCTAGCTCATGTAAGCTCCTTATAATAATAATGTGATCCTCTTCCCAAGAAAATACCTCATCTCTTGCACAAACGATCTTCTTGAAGCTCTTGACCTGGTGATTGCTTAAGCTACAAACAAAAGATGTTAGTGACATATTTTTGTGCTTTTGGTTAGTAAATAAAACAAGAAAAGCAATGATATACAATTCAAGCATGCTTGGTGATCTCAAACCATTCACAAGAGATCCCTACCCAAAGGGAAAGGGAGCCAAGATGCTCAATGATCCTTGAGGCTATGCAATGCAATGTTATGATGCCACGAGGGATCTTAGGGACACAATTGGGGTGTTACAAGAAGGCAATGACCAAGATCTTTCTGAAGACCTTGAGTTCATTTTACTACGAGCGGATGATTGTTAGTGCTCCCTCTGACTTCACCGAGATGGTGAACATGGGGATGCGACTAGAGGAAGGAGTCTGTGAAGGACGTCTAGCCAAATATGAAGGCTCTTCTGCCAAACAATATGGAGAAGCACATGTCGTGTCTTCCCATAATAAACAAAGAAGACCCTCTATAAAGAGGAAGAGTGTGCGCCCTGCCAGTAACCAGCACCAGGTGGCTCATATAGCACATGCCTTCATGGAAAATCAACATTATCAGCACCGGCAACAACAACATCAACAATATCAACAACAACAGCATCGTCCGCAACAGCAGACCTACCAGCCTCGAAACAACATCAATACCAGCACTAGCTATGATAGGAAGAGGGTCACTTTCGATCTGATTCCAATGACTTATGCAGAGCTATATCCATCACTGATTGAAAGGAAGTTGATTACTCTGCGTGACCCACATGCTGTACCAGCCAACCCTCAGTGGTGGTACAAGTCCGAGCTTCACTATGTTTATCATTCCGGTGCTCCCGGACATGATGTGGAGAACTGTTATCCTCTCAAGACCAAGGTTCAAGACCTTGTTAGAAGTGGGATCTTGTTTTTCGAGGACGTAGGTCTGAATGTTAAGAAGAACCCATTGCCCGAGCATGGGAAATCTGTTGTTAACATGGTTCAGGGTTGCCCTGGAAAGTACAAGGTCCGATATGTCAGCCATATCAGACAATCGTTGGTCGAGATGCACATACTGTTATGTGGATATAGTCACTACGAGCATGACCATGACAGATGTCGTGTATGCACTGTCAATGAGAGAGGATGTCGCCATGTCAGGAAAGACATTCAAGAGATGCTGGATCAGGGTGTGATCGAGATACTTTAGAATCGTAATAAGGATGAAGTTAATGTTATATCCCCTGTTTTTAGAATACCCGAACCTGTTGTTGTCAGATATGATGGCAGCAAGAAGAAGGTTTCTCCCTCTCTTATTATTAAGCCAGCTGGCCCTGTTTCGTACTCTTCAGACAAGGTTGTTCCCTACCAATATAATGCACTTGCGTTGGAAGATGGGAAGGAGGTGTCGTTGCCCTCCACTTCTGTTACCAGTATTTCTGATGTCAGTGGTATGACCCGCAGTGGTCGTGTTTTCTCGGTGCCGCCGAAACCCCAGGTTGACTTGAGAAGATATGATGTTGTTGATAATTCTGCCAGTTCTGTGGGGACTTCTTCTTCTTCTTCTTCTTCTTCGAATCCGACACTTGTTGTTGATAGACCTGCCGTCGTTGCTAAAGCTCATGTCCCTGTTGGCCAGAATGGAATATTGAGAGAGGACTGTGATGAGATGCTAAGGCTCATCAAGAGGAGCGAGTATAATGTCATAGATCAGCTACTTCAAACTCCATCAAAGATATATGTGTTGTCTTTGTTGATGAACTCCGAGCCACATCGTGAAGCTTTGCAGAGGGTGTTGGACGTGGCATATGTGGATCACGATGTCACAATCGAACAGTTTAATAACATTGTTGCAAACATCACTGCTTGTAACAATTTAAGCTTCTGCGATGCTGATCTTCCCGAGGAGGGAAAAGACCACAATTTGGCTCTACACATTTCCATGAATTGAAAGGATGATGCCTTGTCTAATGTGCTGGTAGACCCAGGATCATCGCTAAATGTTTTGCCAAAATCCACTATGGCGAAACTTTCATACCAGGGGCCTCCCATGAGGCAGAGCGGAGTGGTAGTCAAAGCTTTTGATGGATCTAGAAAAACTGTGATTGGCGAGGTTGACCTTCCAATCAAGATCGGACCTAGTGATTTCCATATCACTTTTCAGGTCATGGATATCCACCTGTCATATAGCTGCATGCTTGGCAGACCATGGATTCACGAGGCAGGCGCCGTGACATCCACGTTTCACCAGAAGTTAAAGTTCGTTAAGAACAAGAAGTTGGTGGTGATAGGGGGAGAGAAGGCTCTCTTCGTAAGCCATTTGTCTTCCTTTTCTTACATAGATGCTGAGGATGAGGTTGGGACATCGTTCTAAGCCTTATCCATTGCTGAGCCTTTAAGAAAAGGAACTTATTCATTTGTGTCCTACAATGATGCGAAGTTGGCCATTGAGCATGGTGCAACTACTGGTTTAGGACAAATGATTAAGCTGGAAGACAATAAATCCCGGGCTGGCATAGGGTACTCTTCAGGCACTTTCAATGAGCAGGGGCTTTTTCAGAGTGGAGGTTTCATCCACACGGTCGAAAACCAAGATGCTGCTGCTATAGTGGAAGATGATGCAGAGGTAGATTCTGGCAACTTTGTCATCCCTGGAGGAGTATGCAATAATTGGGTCGCTTTTGATGTTCCAACAGTTGTCCATAAGTCCACGTATGTGTTCACTTTTGTTTGAAAACCCTTCTCCCATGCCAAAATGAGAAGTGATGACATTTTTGGCACATTAATACAATGATATTCATTCAATAATTACATGTTAAATGTTTTTTTTTCCAAATTATTTTCACTTTTTGCTTTTTGCATGAAATTGGTGATCACCATAAAACCCTAAAAAAAGAATAAAATCAATCTTTTCATCTACATAACGATTTGCCTAGTTTGAATTCTAAAACCTCTTTATATCCAAAATCATTATGCAGGTTGATCAAACCCATTGAACATAATGATCCAACACCATCTCCCAAGTTTGAGTTCCCTGTATTTGAGGCAGAGGAAGATGATGTTGAAGAGATTCCCAATGAGATTACCCGTCTGCTTGAGAACGAAGAGAAGATCATTCAGCCACATCTTGAGAATCTGGAAACAGTCAATTTGGGGTCTGAGGATTGTGTTCGTGAGGTGAAGATTGGGGCACTCCTAGAAGAGTCTGTGAAGAAGGGGTTGATTGAGTTGCTACGAGAATATGTTGACGTCTTTGCCTGGTCATATGAAGACATGCTTGGTCTGGATACTGATATCGTGTAACATTTCCTGCCTTTGAAGCCTGAGTGTGTGCTTGTGAAGCAGAAACTCAGAAGAACTCATCCTGATATGACAGTGAAGATTAAAGAAGAAGTTCAGAAGCAAATTTATGTGGGGTTTCTGGTGACTTCTACATGTCCTCAATGGGTGGCCAATATTGTGCCCGTGCCTAAGAAAGATGGAAAAGTCTGTGGACTATAGAAACTTGAATAAGGCTGGTCCGAAAGATGATTATCCACTACCACATATTGATATGTTGGTAGATAATACAGCTAAATTCAATGTCTTCTCGTTCATGGACGGATTTTCCGGTTATAACAAGATCAAAATGGAAACCGAGGATATGGAGAAGACAACATTCATCACACCTTGAGGAACATTCTATTATTGAGTGATGCCCTTCGATTTGAAGAATGTCGAAGCCACGTATCAACGAGTTATGACCACCTTGTCGCATTACGCGAAAAACCGGCGGGAAAACGAAACAACAGAACCGCCACCGTGCGTTATTTATCCCAAAAGAGGGAAAGGAAACGCTCGAAGTAAACCTGGAAAAGACATGGTCTCGCGACCAGAGAGAGATGGGATCGGGAGTCGGTTATGCGAAGGGAAGGTATTAGCACCCCTACGCATCCGTCGTACTCGACGGGATCCACGCACAAAAGGAATGATAAAGGTTGCTAAAACGCTGCTCAAACACATCAAACACTGGCTGACAAGAGACACAGGAAAGACAAAAGAAACTAACTCGGCAGGATATCGCATCCTGGGCCTACGTAGTCTGTCAGGCACAGACATCAGAGTCGACGTAGTTCGGGACAGGGGGAAACGTGCTCGCTAGGATGTCGCATCCTATGCATACGTATCTTCTTAGACTAAAGAAGAATCAGAGCACTCGTAGCTCGGCTAACGCACGCCAAACAAAACCACACAGGAAATTGACTGCCAATCGCTGGACTTACGTCAAACTCCACACAACAGGCAAACATGGAAACCGAATGCCAATCACTGGACTTACATCAGACTCCGAACCAACACACATACACTGGAAACCAAATGCCAATCGCTGGACTTACATTAGACTCTAAGCACACAACAATACGATACGGAATGCCAATCGCTGGTCTTACATCCATCTCCTAACACACATAAGAGACAAAAGCAAAAAGGGCGCTCGGAGAGATCAGCTCATCTCCTTCCTACGTACCTCATCTGGTATGAGGATCAGGGCGACGTAGTTCCCCTACGCAGGGACAAAGGACTAGCCTAACCAGATACAAAGGGAGACACAAACTACTAGGGAGACTACGACTCGAGCCTAGAAGTTATCATGCATACGATCCCTAAGTTAAGGTTGTTATCTAACTTGCAAAGGGAGCAAGCTATCCTAAACAGCACAGGCAAAGCAATCATTCACACAATTAACACACACTATATACAAACAAAGTGGGCTCACACAAGGTTAGGTTGTGAAACACAAGCCAACTGGAATCGGGTGAAGTTAGCTCTTAACCCTAACATTGAGAGTTAGGGTGAATCAGATGAAATGGGAAGTGAGGGTAAGACCTCACAGCTCTTATCCCTGGCCTGGGAGAGCTTCAGATAAATGAATGTGTGGGAGTTCAGAAAGTTGGAACTCTTCTCCACATATGACTGACTCAACAAAGATCTTGGTTAATATCCACAATGCATCAACAACACATGGTGTGAGCAAAGTGGATGACACACTGAGTAGCAGGAGATGGATTGCACATCTCTTTTATCTGCCAATTGCCTCAGAGAGGTCTTTTCCTACTTGGCACAAAGATAAACAAACACAAGCATTGCCTCTTAAGGAGGGCTTCAGACAGGTGCTTGCCCAAGTAACAGGACAGGTCTTCCAGACTACATGAAGTCATAGAAGTTATACCTCAATGCTTAAGCAACCAAGCAAAGCAAAAGCAAGTTCAAAATGAACTTAAGCAACTAATGTACCTGAAAACAATCCAACTTAATCAGTACACAAGTCAAATGAACTAAACAGACAACCAATAGTCAACATCAACAGTCAAACAGACAAGCAATGCAACAATGTGCAAGGCACAAGCTCAAACTCAAATGAGCTAACATCAACCTACAAAAAAAGTCAAGATTAGTCAACATCAACCAAATAATCCAACTCAAGCAAATGAATCAATTCCATCATGGCCATGTGCTTCTTATCCTGAAAACAAAGCTCAAACATAAGCACAAACCACTAGGACAAGGCCTAGGGTCAAAGATGGAGAAATAATCCAAAACAGAACATGAAAATTGACATGAATCAACTTAAGTCAACTAAGAACACAATCCAAAAGGTCTCATGTCAATAGCATCAACCAAATTCATTTCATAAACCAATCATGGCAAGGCATGCAAGTTGAAAGCACATTGAGACAACAGAATGAACAAATGCAAATTAATTCAAAAATGATTCAATTAATCTCAAGAAAAATCATGGCTAGACAGAACACACAACATGATCAACACACCAAAAATCAAGGCATTTGGACAAGTTTAAGCATGGTAATCAAATTCAATAAGGCAAGGTAAGCACACACAAGCTCAATTGAGACACCAAATGGTACATCAACTTAGCACAAGCCTAAAACAGAATTGGCAAATGATAAAGACCTCAAACCAAAGCCACAACAAACTTCAATATGTCTAGAAACCATGTGCAAAATTTCACATCCATATGATAAACAACCAGCATTTCACAAATAATTGAAGTTCAAGACTATTCAAAAGTTCACAAATGACAATCCAGAGAGAAAAATCTCAAACAAATCAGAAACCAATCCAAAAATTCCAAGAGACTTCATGACCAATCACAACATGCATAGCAAGTATCATACAAAAAATCACATCAATTGGAATTCATTTGGCAAGGCAAAGAAATTCATCAAATGGGACAAGCAAAGGTGTGACACACATTGTCACACCTACATTAACATGAGCATATCTCAGCAACCACAAATGAGAAAAATGCAAACTCAACACCAAAATGTCCAGCAAGATGTTTAGTTTAAGCATGCAAAGTTTCAAAGGCATTGGATTAAAACTCATTATTTCACAAGAGATATGGCAAGCAAGGTCAAGAAAACATACATGTTAACAAACCCTAGGCCAAAAAATTTTACAGCCATGCACAAATTGCGGAAAAATGCTCATAAAAAACTAGAAACAATAAGGATCAAGATGCAAAAATTCCCACATTATTTGGATGAATATTTATTTAGTTATGAATTTTTAAAGTGAAGTAAAAAATAAAAAAACATGTGACAAAGGCATGAATTATAAATGGAGAAAATAAGTGAAGCAAAGGTAATATGCTGTAGCCTATAATCGAACTGAGCAACATTTTGAATAACCAGGCGCGCCAAGGTGCTACGCACCGTTTTATTAATCCACATGGCCTGGTCAACGCACATGTGGCTTAGTCAAAGGCCTGTGGACCAACCAAAGAGCCATGCATGATGTGAAGTGGACCAATACATGCACACGATTCTACAAACACATGCAGGACGCGCAGAACACAATTTGGAAGATCAAAACGATGCCTGGAAATGAAACCCTAACAATCTTCATCGTGTTCATCATGGATGATGAACAAATTTCTCAGAATCATAAAACAAGCACATCATTAGGTTCATCTTTCATCACTCAACATGAATCCAGGCCTGGTTTATTCTAATTCCACACATATTCAAAGAATCGAAGCATCTAAGTTTCATATGTCAAACTTAAAATCACCATAACTAACACAATACTGCATGGAATTTAGTGATCTAAAGCTCAGTTTGCTCAGTGTTCAAAGATCTATCATAATCACATAACAATTTCATGAATTAAGACATTCGAATCCTAACCTTGATGAAGATGCAGAAGTGGAATTGTTGCTTTTAGGCTTTGTAATACACAAACAGATGCTCCCAAGCTCTTGTATGATTGAATGGATGAATGTTTGTGACTTAATCTTGCACGATCTGGACAGAAGTTCCAACTGCCATGGATGAATGCAAACTTCGAGCTGCTTCAAATCTGAATGAATTGTGATGGTTCTTGCTTCAAACATGCGCCATAATCCTTCCAGATGATGATTTGATCAATGTATGATGAATTGGTTTGAAGAAAATTGCAAAAGTTTGAGAGAAAAAGTGTGAAGAAAAATTTCAGATCTGAAAATGTGATGATGTTGATGCAGTTTTCTGTTATGATTAGCTATATATATGAGCTCCTAATCATGTTGTTAATCACAATTAAGCCAATTGCCAATGGATTAGTGAAAAGAGAGTGTAAATGTAAATTGGCCAATGCACCTCATGCATGAGATTACCAATGGAACAGTGCACGAAATTGGCTTGGAAATCATTCGAAATTCGGTTTTGAGCCAAGTGCAAATGGTAAAATGTGAAAACAATGCTTAATTTTCAAATTTGGAATTTCCCTCCAAAATTCAAATGAAAATGCAAATATTTTTGTGATGGAAATGCATGGCTTATGATGCATGATTTGGATAGTAGAGATCAAGAGAGAAATGTTGCAAAAAGAGCCACTCCATTTGGACATTTGGTGTGAAAGTTATGCATTCTTGAAGTTCAAATTCACTTGGCCATGATTGATCCATATCTTTTCCACCACACATCAGAAATTCATGATATTGGACTTTTTGGAAATGGGAGAGAAATATCTTCAACTTTCATGTTGGACAAAATTTCATTTGAAGCTTTCTTGATGATGTAATCTTGAGGAGAAAACCATTCCATTTTTGGCAATTCCAAATCTTAGGTCACTTACTATTTTTGGAAAGTTTTCATCTGACCTCAAATTCTTCAATGTTGATGTTTGAAATGTCAAATGAGACTTGTATGGACATGAATGAGGCCTCTCTAACCATCTCCCACCTTCAAATCCATGATTGAACTGACAGTTGACTTTGGTTGACTTTCTAGGGTCTCAGATGAATTGCATCTTGACTGATGAGCTTTGAGCCTTCAATCTTTGGCCAAACCACTTCAAAATGATCCTTGAATCATATGAAGTCATTGAACCAACCCTAGGGATTTGATTCCATGAGAAATGCACTTGCTTGCTTGCACAACTGAATCTCCTGACCAGTCTTGATTGATGACTTGATGGACTATGCAATGTTAATGACCTAAAATGAAAATGTATATACAAAATGGGAGGTGCAAATTTGAGGTGCTACACACCTTGTTTCATGATATGATGCACAAGGAGATAGAGGTATATGTTGACGATATGATTGCTAAGTCGATAACGGAAGTTGAACATGTATAGCACTTGTTGAAGCTTTTTCAGCGTTTGAGGAAGTACAAACTCCGTCTGAATCCGAACATGTGTACATTTAGAGTCTGTTCCGGCAAGTTATTGGGTTTCATTGTCAGTGAAAGAGGTATTGAAGTTGATCCTGCCAAGGTCAAAGCAATACAAGAAATGCCTGCTCCTAAAACTGAAATGCAAGTCCAAGGTTTTCTTGGCCGCTTGAATTATATTTCCAGATTCATATCCCACATGACTGCCACATGTGCGCCAATATTCAAGCTCCTCCGAAAAGATCAGCATCATGATTGGACCGAGGATTTCCAGAAGGCCTTTGATAGTATCAAAGAGTATCTGTCTGAGCCTTCGATTCTGTCTCCACCTGTTGAAGGGAGACCATTGATTATGCACTTGACTGTTCTTGATGACTCTATGGGTTATGTCCTTGGTCAGCAAGATGAATCAGGGAAGAAAGAATATGCAATATACAATATGAGTAAGAAATTCACTGATTATGAAGCTCGATACTCAATGCTTGAGAAGACATGTTGTGCTTTGGCTTGGGCCGCTAAGCGCTTACGCCAGTATATGTTGAATCATACGACTTGGTGGATATCTAAAATGGATCCAATCAAGTATATCTTTGAGAAGCCTGCTTTAACTGGGAGGATTTCCCGTTGGCAGATGTTGTTATCTGAGTACGACATTGAGTATCGAGCTCAGGAGGCTATTAAAGGTTCTATCTTGGCTGACCACTTGGCACATCAACCAATTGAATATTATCAGTCTGTTCAGTACGACTTCCCTGATGAGGAGATTCTGTATTTTAAAATGAAAGATTACGATGAGCCTACGCTCGATGAAGGGCCAGAGCCTGGTTCCCGATGGGGCATGGTATTCGATGGCGCTATTAATCAGTATGGAAATGGTATTAGGGCAGTGATTATTACTCCTCATGGCACCCATTTTCCTTTTACAACAATGCTAACTTTTGAATGCACGAATAAAATGGAGGAGTATGAGGCCTGTATTATGGGTTTGGAAGAGTGTATTGATCTTAGGATCAAACATCTCGATGTTTATGGTGATTCGGCCCTTGTTGTTAATCAGATTAAGGGTGAACAGGAGACGAATCAGCCTGGCCTCATCCCATACAGAGATTATGCGAGGAGGATTTCAACGTTCTTTACTGAGGTTGAATTCCATCATATTCCTCGAGATGAGAATCAGATGGCAGATGCGCTTGCTACACTTGCTTCGATGATTGTGGTGAAATTCTGGAATAAAGTCCCAAATATCACTGTGATGCGCTTGGATATACCAACTCATGTATTTGCAGTTGAAGAAGTGAAAGATGATAAGCCATGGTATTATGATATCAAGTGCTTTCTCCAGAGTCAGATTTACCCTTCAGGGGCAACTATTAAAGATAAGAGGACTTTGAGGAGATTATCTGGCAGTTTCTACCTCAACGGCGATGTGCTTTATAAGAGGAATGTTGACATGGTTTTGCTCAGATGCGTGGATAGACACGAAGCAGACCTGTTAATGACTGAATTCCATGAGGGTTCATTTGGTACTCATTCCAATGGACATGCCATGGCAAAGAAGATGTTGAGAGTAGGCTACTATTGGCTGACAATGGAGTCTGATTGCTGCAAATATGTGAAGAAATGCCATAAGTGTCAGATTTATGCGAATAAAATTCATATTCCCCCGACATTTCTGAATGTTATTTCCTCAGTGTAAGACCCTAATTTTTACCCTAAGATCCCTCATGGCATCATATCATTGCACATTGCATTTGCCTCAAGGATCATAGCAACTTGGCTCCTTAACCTTTGGGTGGGAACTTGTGAGAGTTGGTTTGAGACCACCAAGCATGCTTGAATTGTATATTATTGCTTTTCTTACTTTGTTTACTAACCAAAAGCACAAAAATATGTCACTAACATCTTTTCTTTTGTAGCTTGAGCAATCATAAGATCCAAGGCTCCTAGGAGACCCTATGCTCATTGATATGGCAAGGTGAAGGTGAAAGCAAACATGACAACGGTTCCTAAAGCTCTCATTCATCATATATGCCTCCCGAATTTCTCAATTTGATAATTTGATCAAAGAAAACCAAAGGGCTTGAGGATTGTTTCCTAAGAAAACCCTAATTCATCTGTGCATCGACTGTGCCTTGCTCATGAAGCAACCTCAACCCATGATCAAGTACAATCAAGGGAAGTTATTTCATTCATCATTTTATGCATATATGAGATTATTTGAGTGTCCTCAATCATCAATTCATCAAGGTTTGAGGTATGGACTTGAGAAGTTGATCAGTCAATTCATCTGACTATTTTGAAATCCACTAAGGCCTAACTTTTGATGTGTTTGTGAAATGAAGATGACCCCAAGATCAAAAATGTTCTTAAGAACCATATGAACAACTTTAATGTTAATCAAAAATTGATTTGAATCTTGGAAGGGCATCATCCATTTCAAAACATTATAGGTCATTTTGACTGAAACCCTAATTTTGGGTCAACTTGACATAACTCACTCATTTTTCATGATTTTTAGGTGGGATCAAAGGAATTAGAAACTTTAATATGTCTACTTCATTTGTTATGATGAACGAATTTTCATAATCCTAAAATAAATACATGTGATAATGCAAAACATTATAGGTCACTTTGGGCCAAAGGCATTGAAATGTGAAAAAGTCCAACTTCAAGTGCCCATAACTTTCTCATCAAAATTCCAAATGATGCAAACTTTGAGTCCAAATTTATTGTATTGAAACGATCTACAACGTTGATGTTGAAGGTTTTGTCATTTGGAGCTTGCATCATTGAAACATAAGGGCTTGAAGTTGGTCCATTTTGGAAAATTTCACATGCACATGTTTTGCACCTTGAACTTTATGACCAATTTTCAATAATTTCCCAATTCCAAATGGAGTTTTGTTCAAAATAACAATTGATCCTCATGTAAAGAACTTTCCAACCATTACCCACAAGGCCATGTTTCATTTTGGTAAGAGGTAGTTTCGAAAAGGAGAAGATTTTGGTGCAATTATGGAAACTTTGTTCAAACTTCATGCATAAGCCAAATCATTCACATGTGCATGTGCAAACCAGCTCAGTTGCATTTCAGCTTGCCAAATCAGTTGGATTTGGGCCCTCCATGCGCCTGTACAGGCCCATGCATGGAGGCCCTCATCACTCATGCACACAAAATTCTCATGTCTTGCTTCAGCTTCTACTATAAATAAGCATGCTCAACTTCACTATTTTCCAACCTCTAAGACATACGCCAAGATTCTTCAAGCTGGCCTATTATGGCCTACCATGTGGCGTGATGTCTATGCTTGCATTGTCAAATGTGATAGATGCCAACGCACTGGAAACATTTCAAGGCATGACGAAATGCCTCTAAGAAACATTCAGGAAGTAGAACTCTCCGACGTATAGGGTATAGATTTCATGGGACCTTTCCCACCATCCTTAGGAAACAGGTATATCTTAGTAGTTGTAGACTATGTGTCTAAGTGGATTGAAGCTATAGTTGCACCCACAAACAACACTAGGGTGGTGGTTAAGCTGTTTAAAAACTATATATTCCCTAGATTTGGAGCACCACGTTTAGTCATAAGCGATGGAGGATCACACTTCATATCGAGGATATTTGATAAACATTTAAGAAAATATGGAGTTAGGCATAGAGTAGCAACACCATACCACCCACAGACTAGTGGTCAAGTAGAAGTATCCAATAGAAAACTGTTTCTATCTCTAGGAGAGACTGGTCTGAGAAGCTTCAAGAAGCATTATGGGCCTACCGAACCGCTTTCAAAACCCCTATAGGAACAACTCCCTACCAACTAGTCTATGGAAAATCCTGTCACTTACCTTTCGAAGTAGAGCATAAGGCCTATTGGGCCATTAAAACTTTGAATTTAGACTACCTAACCGCTGGTGAGAAGCGTATCCTTGACATTCATAAACTAGAAGAGCTTAGGCAATCCGCCTACGAGAATGCCAAAATTTACAAAGAGAGAACAAAATCCTGGCACGACAAAAGAATAGTTAAGAAAGACTTCAATATAGGCGACCATGTTCTCCTCTTCAACTCTAGGTTACGACTCTTCCCGGGGAAACTACGCTCAAGATGGACTGGCCCTTTCGAAGTATCCAAGATTCTGAGATTCGGAGTCGTGGAAATTAAGAACGGAACCTGTAGTCCATTCATTGTAAATGGACAAAGACTGAAGCTCTACGAAGGAGGAGACATTCCAACAGACTACTCAAGCCACACTCTGATTGATCCACCGATTCCTACTACTACAGGTGTATAAATACCGATCGTCGAGCTAATGACGTTAAACAAGCGCTGCTTGGGAGGCAACCCATGGTTTTTATTTTATTTTACTCTTTTGCATTTATTTATTTTATTTTATTTTAATTTTATCATATTTTCACCAGGACTAAATATTTGAATGGTTTGTATTTTCAGGATCCCTTTTCCTAACTTTTACAGGATGCAGGACTTCGACGATATGCACGTAGCCTATAGAGATGATGCTCAGAGAGAGCGCTACATAGCTCTTTACCAGCGCCCTATGGCTCCCACATGCTATCCAGATCAGCACTGCATGGAAGCCCTGGGTATCGAGCCGAGTATCCGTTTTCTGAGCCACCAGCTCCATTGGGAGAGAAGGAGGCTATGTTCTTATGGTTCATGGTGTAGCTATCCCATCTGTTGTTTTACCATGCACTAGACGTACGATGTACGTGATGAAAGGAATTGGACCTACGTTTTAGATGCTCCACCTGTTTTGGTTCCTCTTCCTCTTAATGTTCCTGATGAGGAGGGACACGACACTAATGATGAATATGATCGGAGAAAGCGATCTCCCGTACCTCATGTGTCCCCCCATCACCCTTCACCATCACACACCGCACCATCTTCTTCTTTTGCAGGTTCTGCTCCTGGCTTTTATATTACAAAGGAGATGTGGTGTGACCACATGGCTAGAGAGCAAAGGCGTGATGACCTACTCTCTACCATCCAACAACAACTGGCGGATAACATGAGCTTCATGCAAGAATCGCAGTGGAGGACGGATAGATCCTATGACACTGTTTTACAGTCCCTGCTAACAATCACAAATACGCAAGCCCATCAACAATAATACCACCGTCAACATATTGCACTCATAGAAGCCACTCAGGGTTCCATTTTGGGTAACCTTCGAGAGGTGAGGACTGCTCAGGATGCCTTACAGGCCAGGATGGATCAGATAGACCGTCGTCGTACCCGATCCCGTCGTCCACCACAGGATGGCACAAGCACCAATGGTCAGCAGTAGGTTGTCAGGGTACCTCTCCTCTTATCTTATTTCGGAACATTGGGGACAATGTTCAATTTAAGTGTGGGAGGAGACTTTATCGTTTTTCTTTTCTATTTTCAGTCAGTTTATTTATTTTCTTTGCTGTTTTTAGATACTTTGTTTATTTTTATTGCCTTTCAGTTGTTTATTTTATTTTGCTTTTAGTTTAAGTGTCTTAGATAATGCATGAGTCTGACGAGTCACCAAATATAGTGAATCTTTAGTACAGTCTAATCTCCCCATTACTTGAGCCCTACCAAAACAAAATTTTTTTGCAAAAGAAAACAGTGTTATTCTGAAAGTTTTTGGGTTTTAAAGACGGGTTTGAGTAATGATGCGGTGACTTGGGAGAACTTTTTGAAACATCAGTATTGTTTTAGCACCATAGACTTCGTAAATATAGGAATCATTCCCAAAACCCCATATACCATGGCCTTAATCATCATTTAAGTATAAGTCCTCTGTAGTTTCTCTCAGCAGTCAGCTCCGGCCTACACATCCTCTACGTAGGGGACCGATGAACGCAAGTGAATGATCCAGTGAAATAAATAAAAGAAAGCAAAAAGGCAAATCCGGTATAGGTGACCCTCACAGAGTCATTTAAACCAAAAGAGTTGTAAAAGTTTGCTACAAAAAGAAAAAGAAAAAGAAAAAGAAAAACTTACCCGTTGTTAGTTGGTTCAGAGGTATCTGGCACTGAACTCGGTAAGGTGGATTACGATCCGTCCCCCACAACTGCAGTTGGGTCAAATAAAAAGGTTTACACATATTTATGTGCCAGGAACCCCATGTTTGGATCATAATCACTAACAGGTCACTCTGCTATGAAGCATGTACGGATAACGGGATTAATGTGATTGCGCCTGAATGAAAAGGACACAAAAAGAGATGAAGAGGAAGGCCTAGATATTGTGGGATAATATGGGTTGGTTAATATAGGAATGAGGTTTATGTCCGTGTTTGCGGATAAGTGTCATCATGATACCCTTAGTTCACTCAGTTAGTACCTATCACTGCATCCCGACTTGAACTTAGAAATCTTTCTAGCCCGAATCACTCGTTGACACATATTCTTCTTCTATGAGCTTTTTAGTGTTTTGCTTGAGGACAAGCAAAGGTTTAACTGTGGGAGAGTTTGATGACACTGAAATTCACCGTATTTTCGACTCTGATTTCACATGCATTTTAGTGGTTTTATTGTCATTTTGTTATGTTATTACTATGTTTCTCTTTGTTTTCAGGTTTTTACTTTAATCGGAGCCCCGATCGAGAAAAGGAGTGAAAATGAGCTAAAAAGACTAAAATTCAGCATTTTGCACTTGTGGCTCCCACTGTGGCTGGCGCCATAGACCCAGCCATGACGTGTCACACCACAACTTCCCTCAACTGCCACGTTCCCCACTACTTCCACTAAGGCACCACAATTTGGCCTTATGGCGGGCGCCATGGACTTGTGGCGGGCGCCACAAGAGGAAAAGTTTTCCCTACCAATTTCAAACTGAAGGGCATCCTTCTCTTTTCCATTATTTTACTTGCCTATAAATAGAGACTCAAATTCATTTGTTTAATCATCCAAACTTAGAGCAGATGCAAACATAGAGCAAACTTAGTTTCACTTAGGCATATACTCAGTATTTTAAAGTGGTAATCGCTTCGCATTACGGTGTTACCACAATTGTGTAATCAAGTCTGTGATCGAGTTTGTAATCGAGTTTGGAGCACCTTGGAAGGAAGTTAATCATGCCGCCATTTTCATTTCCGCTTTGCATTTTATTCAACCCTCCGATTGGAGCAGGTTTTTATTGCTTTACCTTTATGTATTTACTTTCCTACACTGTCTTTACTTTATTTATTTCCCGCACTGTCTTTACTTTATTTGTTTCTCGCACTCGCTTTACTTTATTTATTCCTCGCACTCGCTTTACTTTATTTATTTCTCGCACTCGCTTTACGTTATTTATTTTCCCGCACTCGCTTTACTTTTATTTATTTTCCGCACTCGCGGTACTTTTATTTATTTTCCGCACTCGCACTACTTTTATTTATTTTCCGCACTCACTTTACTTTATTTATTTTCCGCACTCTGTCGTACCCCAATTTTGTCTGGGCATATTTAAATTGTCATAGAATTTATTTCATTTTTTATTTTTTACATAATATGCATAACATAACATACATTTGCATCATGAATAATACCTAAAATGTCAGTCGGAATGAATTTATTTGAGAATACAGAAAAATCGGTTGAATCGTTAAAATTTGAGGAAAGACTGTATTTTTTTAATAAGTATATTTTGTCCTGACAATTTTAGTGTGACCGGTTCAATTTTTTCGAATAAATTGGTACTTGATTTCTATTTTAATTGGTCATTATTTTTTTGTTTAGATATGTAATTAAAATAATTAGAGTATGTTTAAATTAAATATTAGTTATTTAATTAAATATTAATTAGTTTTTTTAAATATTAGTTAGTTTAAATACTAGTTAGTTTAAATGAATTATTAGTTAGTTTTTAGGATTTATTATGAATAATAATTATGGAAAATATATATATATTGTGTGCATTGGATTCCTTCTTGACATAAAAAACAAAAAAAATCATCAACATCTCTCTCTTCTAACGGTTACAAGAAAAGGAAATAAAAAAGGAGATTTAAGAAGATTCTCTCACAATTCACTGACTCCACTCAGTAACCAATCTAACGTCTCTCTCCACCATTCACTCCTCACTCACAATCTCTCAGAAAATTCTCCAAAACTCTCAGCTCACTCAAATCCTCTCTCCGCTCTCACTAAACTCACCGACAAACCCATCCGCCGCCACTTCATCAACCATAAAACCCTTTCCTCCTTCAATCTCACCATCAACCTCCCTCTTCAACAACCCACGAAACCATCGCCTCCGCCGTTAACCCCATTTCTCGCTCAAACTCCCACCGGCGAAACCCCTTCGCAACCCAGCTCAGCCGTCAAATCCGCATCCAGCTCCATCGCCTTTTTTTTCCCTCTCCGTCGAAATCGCTCACCATCATCTTCCGCCCACCAAATCCACAAACACCACACGAAACCCCTCCATCCACCGTCAAAACCGCCGTCACTCTCGCCGGCAAACTCTCTTCAAAACCTTCAGCCGCCGCGAATCTACCGGCGAAACCCCTCACTTTCCGCTCGCCAGAAACACCAACCCTCCGCTCAAACTCCTTCCATCGAACCCCCTCGCACAACCCTCACTACGACTTCGCCGATTCACACCATCCCTCGACCAAATCGACATCGACGAGAGTCGCCGTTCAAATCGCGACCAACTAACCGCGGTGATAGAGAGCAATTCAACATTTCAGCAATTAAGTTCATCGGCATTTTATCCCTCTTTATTTTGGTTGGTTTTTTTCTATTTTTCCACTGTGCTTAGTTTGTTTAAACTATTATTTTGAGACTGTGAATTTGTTGCTCTGAGTTCGCTGTTTTGGGATGCATTAACCTCATTAGATTCAGTTCTTGTATATCGGCGCTACCGTCCTTGTGGTAGTCGTGGTTTCAGATTTGATATATTGTTATTACCATTCATATGGTGATGTACAAAGATCCTTGGTGAAGGAATGAATTGAAGATAATTCATCTTTTCTTCCTACTGTGCTTGTAGCTTATATGGTTGCTTGTTTTGAATGGTTTTCTGCACATATAGTTAGTGTTGTTCTCGTTGTATGCTTGAGGAGGCCACCATAATTTACTGCTTTAATATCATTAGAATTCAAGTGTGAGATTTTGGACTTTTACTGATGCAGATGATTTTTATTCATTTAAATTAAAAGTTCATAAACAAATTTTTGATTTGGAAGCTGGGAATTTCCATTGTTGCTGAGGATTGTTTAAAGTTAGAAAAAAAGGGGTTCCGGATTTAAGATCAAATTAATCTGGATAATTCACTTCACCACTGTATATAATTCGTTTGTTTTTTAGTTATTTGTATTAATTAATTGATGAATTAGGAGTTAATTAGATGAATAAACTATTGATAAAAATACTTCTTATTACTTGATTTTGTGGTACCAAAAAGTTCAATATCTATCCTTTGTTCATTCCATACAAGCAAATAATCATTTTTGATTTACACCACCAATTTCAACTTAAAACGATTTCGAATCAAATCAAGTTACTTCTCACTTTCATAAAAAGTATTGGTTCAAAGAAGAGCATTTCCTATCTAAACTTGGTTAATTCTACAAAGTCAATTTTAATCCACCATTGATTCAAACCAATTTCAAAAAAAGCACAAATCATACAATTCTCGATTTAATGTCGCGCCCTCTTTAAAAAACACCCTTGTAAGTCGATTGCTCTTCGCATCGCCATCAACCTCACATAGCTTACTCTTGGGCTTCCTTACAATGAAACCTATTTGATTATTGATTAATCGAGTAGATGAAATAATACACAAAAAATTCATTTATTCAATTAACACAAATTCAAATCATTTCTTCAAACCATTCAATTTCAAAAGAATTTTCTCTTTTAAACATAAACTTGGGATGAAAAGGAGATAGGAGGCGTACGCCTTACTACTTCTCAAGCACTTGAATAATTGGCGTACGCCATATTGCGCGAGTTCTTGTCACCCGATTAAATCTTAAACCACACAATTACAAATCACTTTTCAAAATCAAATGTAATTTCTAAAGTCAAATTATTTTAAAAAACTTCAAATCATAATATTTCAAATCATTTCTACAAATTCCTAAATCCTTTTAATTCCATATTTCAGATGAAAAGAGGATAGGAGGCGTACGCCTCACTATTTTTCGATTATTCGAATAATTGGCGTATGCCACATTGCTCGAATCTTCGTCATCAATTCAAAACCATAACCGAATAAACTCAAATCATACCAAATCCAAACCTACCAACTTTTTACAAATCAAATACGACATCCAAACGTATCTTTTACAATTTAAACTTCGGATGATAAAAGATGAGAGGTGTACGCCTCACCATCTCTCGATTATTTGAATAATTGGCGAACGCCATATTGCACAAATTATCGACTTCCGACTAAAACACATTAAATAAACTTGGATAAGGGAATAGGTGGCGTACGCCTCATTATTCCTTGAATAAGCAAGTAGGAGGCGTACGCCTCACTACCGTGCGTATTCAACATCCACAAACAAACTTTCAAAATAATTCGAATGAAAAAGGAATAGAAGGCGGACGCCTTATTACTCCTCGAAAGAATTGGACGATTGGTGAACACCACATTGCTCAATGTTTCGTCATTCTCCAAAACATCTCCAACAAATCAAACTAACTTCTCGCCCCCGAGCGATCGAAACCAAAAAAAACACTCCAACACATCAATTCAACTTGTCACCCCCGCGTGACCAAAACCCTTTCAAAAGAACACTGTCAATCCTTTCTAATGCGCCCAACAAACCAGTGCTAGAGCCTCCCCCGAGAGTAGACAAGCCAGCGTTTAGCCGTTAGAACGCCGACTTACACAGTCGTTCATCAAAACAAAACACACCAAATATTCGTAGTAGCCCGAACTACGAATGCTCTGATTTCCTTATTGCTCCATAAGGATACGTAGGCAGGAGATTGCTGTATCTTCGCGAGCACACTAATAAAAAACCTCCCATTTCCCCCTCCTGAGGTCTTCATCCATATCTATCATCAACTCTAATCACTCGAAGCAAACGAATAACAGTCAATTAACAGTCAAATAGCAAAATTGGACTAAGAGGTTCCCGTTGAGTACAACGGACGTAAGGGGTGCTAATACCTTCCCCTTGCGTAATTGACTCCCGAACCCGAATATGGTTGCGACGACCATTATTCTTATTTCTAAAGGTTTTCTCGATATTTTCCTATTCCTTCATTGGAATGAATAAAGTTCGGTGGCGACTCTGTTTCGAACTAACATTTTTTCCGCGTTCCATCGCGAGGGATCGCATTTTCGAGGTGCGATAGACTGGCGACTCTGCTGGGGACCCTGCTCCAAGCCAGAGAGAGTCTAGCCTAACTTAGTCTGATTTTGCTATGACTGTTGGAAAATATTCTTTTCTTCCATGTTTATTTTTTTTTGTATCTTATTATGATTGTTTATGTTGTATGTGATTTTTGCTATAATATGGGACTTGATGTCTGTTGTGAGATAAGCTCCATACCCGAGCTTCGAGAAAAACTTAGAACCCGGAGTTGTGTAGTATTGAACCGAGGGGTGTACACCTCATTGGAACAATACGAAGACTCCACCTAGAGTAGATCTGTTTGGAGTTTCCATCACAATATGGCTAGCCCATCATTGTGGGGGAGGTTCTAGATGCGATCCGTGACTCTAGGGACCTCGCCTTAAACCCAAGTTTTGTTTTCATGATTGGTGATTGTGTAGTATTGAACTGAAGGGTCTACACCCTGTTCGTGCAATACGAGAATCCCACTTAGATTAGATCATTTCAGAATTCCCATCACTATGTGGCTAGCCCACCATTGCGAGGAAGTTTTGAACTTGATCCGTGAGTCTAAGTTCCTTCCTTGAAAACATAACTTTAGAACCTACCTTTGGGAATTTCTTGTGATCAGAGAAACCTTTCTTCTTCCTATTATCTTGATGTACCCGACGTGTGAATAATCTTGAGTCTGTATTCCTCTGTGAAAAACATGGCAGAATTTCATGCATTTGCATAGCATAAACATGCATTGCATATCATCTTCCAAAACAAAAACTTACACCATCTTCTACCCTTTGTCCAGTAACGCTGACTACTCGACACCGGTACGAGACACGTCGCAACTACAAAATGACACTTGAACAACTGGAAGCAAACCAGGTTTCGATCAGGACAGACACTGACTCCATGCAGGAAAAAATGGATCGCTTGCTTGAGACCATGTTGCTCCTAGCCCAGAAGGAGAAGGATGCAGAGACTAACGCTGAAGCCAGGAAAGTTGCTGCCGAGTTTGGATCGCCATCACTTAGTATCCCTGGAGTGACTGACCTTGATGGTAACCCTAATCAGCCTAGAGGAGGACCAATCCCTATTCCTGTTCCCATGGTCAACATGCACCCCCATGAGCATTTTGCTACATCTGTTCGACATGGACTAATGATGGGTGATGAAGATCCGCATGATGCTTCCCACCGGCCTAAACAAGCAAAGCGATTCCTCAACAGAGCAATCAAGATATGAAGGCCTGTTCATTTGAATGAAGACAATCATTATGCCATTTCGCACTTTTGTAATTTTTTCTTGTTTGTTTAAGTACTGTATGCTTTAAACATTGTTAGTTGTATTTGGTTTTATTAATGTGGTGATTATGCATGTTCTGAATCAATCTTTCATATTCACTCATCTATCACATTCACAAATCACAAACACATACTTTTCCACTTCACCTCCTTTATCACACTATTGTTAGTAAATGTTGGAAGGAGGATGACGAAAACAAAATACTCATAATTGCTGATTGAATGCTTTCGGATAAAATCTTGCTGATGATGTACAGGCATTGTTTCAAATCCCCAAACACTGGAGAGATAAGAAGTTAATCCCTAGTCAACCACTTCGAGCCTAGAAGTAGGAGTTTCTTTCGGATCTACAAACCCTTACGCTTAACCTGGGGCAGGGTAGTGTTCAGTTAATCTGACTACACATTCGAATTACAAAGATGAAACTTCCCATACGAGGATCAACCACATGATATTCTTCGCACACATCCTGAAGTGTCGAAGGAATAATCAAATCCAAATTTTATGTTGGTTGTTCTTCAATGACCAATGACTTGGCAGTCACAATTCAAAAAAAAGAATCAAAGAAAAAGCCCGCTAAGTCCAACATCCTAAAAGGAGACTTAGGCAAAAACTGGGGCAATCCCGATGGATTAAAGTTTCAAACAAAGCGGTCCATGCAAAAGTTAAGGATCAAATCAAAAATCGAAAGAGACAATGAAAGTCTCCAACAAAACAAAACAAGATTCAGTGACCACCATACCAAAATCAAAGGGTCACCGAAATCCAAAAAACAAAAAAGGGTGGCTGCCATTCCAAGAGACCTTGAATCATCATCTTTATACTTACACCTGCAAAAAAACGAATGTGTGTGAATTAACTGAACGTATGATTGGAGATCATCATGAAGAAGGGGTGGGTTAAAATAAACTTTGAGCCTTATATCCTTTTGTTTCAAAAACCATGAACCAAGCCACGTTACAACCTTCAAAAGACCTAATTGAAGTAAGGTTTGTTCTGAAAGCATACTATAGCAAGGTTGAGTAAACTGACTCCTAGAGATTTGCTAATATTCCATTCTCACTATATCATTCACACACTAGCTGAATCAGCACCGCGATTGGACTCGTGATCCACTCGTCACACACTACCACAACACTCCCGAGTGAATGATTGTTTTTTCAAAACTTGCATGACTGTTGCATTAAAATCACCATTTCTTGAATAACAATTCTTAATTGTCAGTCAGTACTTGACATCAAGAAAATTCCAAACAAAGGACAATTCAAGGGGCACTTGATCGTTGGTGCTGACACGAATCAAAACCATCTCATAATCCTGTGGATTAGGGGCATGGTATCTTCTGATCATGTTGACATAAGAAGTAGTCAGCATAAGATAAATCTCTAAGCATCAGTTGATAAGGGAGAAAAGCACTTTAGTACTCAGTACAACTGGGGCAAGTCCCCCAAAGGCTAATCAGGGGCAAACCATTGCAAGATTTGGGAGCTGGAAAAACAAACTCAGACCATGTCATGGGATAATCACTCCTAAAGTTCCCTCTCAAGGAGAATTCTTTTGAACACCCTACAGTCAGGGGCAAGACAAGTTGCAAGGGGAAAATTCCCTTCATATCTTCAAGTCAGTCAAGCAGATTGCATCAAGACATTAGTGACTACTTGAATTCATAACCAAAATGTCGAAAGTTCATACCAGTACAACATCATACCTTGACAAGAATCCTTGGGGTACATCAAAAGCATAATCATCATGCGTTAATCACGTCGCTATGCTCAGTTACGGGCTGGCCAAACGCATCAGAAGAAGAAATCGAGATCTTCTCAAAGACAAATACACAACATATCATCAAGAGATCAAACTTGGGTCACCAAGCATATCCATACCTATTGCGTGTTCATCACATCATCAACTACTGAGTGTCGGGAAGTCAGATCCGTTCACCGATCAATAGCTCAATCCACATTGACAGTTACAAAAAAACCAAAGCCCACCTTGGTGGCACCTTCACAAAAGCAAATACAACCATCACTGGTTTCCAGAAAATACATCGCCTTTGAAAGGGGGTGCCAATCCCAAACAAACCAATCACCCTTTGCATTCAAACGTGCATCACATGCATCACCTCATTACATAACACATGCATATCATTCATGTACATAAAACAAATCAAAATCCAAGGTTTAGTCGTAGGCATCCAGGCCAACCCTCAGTCGAGTCATTGTCACTTTCTCTGAGTGAGTTCCTACCCTACTATTGGGCGTTCCCCATTGAGTTAAATCCTTCAACCTTTTGTTGATAAGATGTTATCCTCAGCTAAATCAAAACATTGTCTCTCTAAACACATACATTGTTTCATGTTGAGCGTCCCTCAATGAGTTGTTTCCTGTGACCTTTTGTTGATAGAAACTACATCTCCCCAGAGAATATTGGTTTTGCAACCTTTTGTTGTTGATACCCCAAGCAATTCTTACCCAACAATGTTCCAATACTATGTTACAAGTCGGGTTTACTGAATTTTGTCAGTAGCCTTGTTTTTCCAAATATTTTTTCTCACTATCATCCTTTTGGTGAAAGTCCGTTGAAGAATAATTTTAATCATCACCCTGTTTATGATAACCGTTATCCTTTTGGTAATGGTAAATCCTTGACATTTGTGATCTTACTGTCATCCTTTTGGTGTCGAAGATCCTTGGAGTTTTGGTCCAACCTTCATCCTTTTGGTGAATGGCGACCTCTGCAATTATTACAGCCTACCGTCATCCTTTTGGTGTCGGCGATCCTTATGGTGATAAGCAATCCTTGTCGTGTTGGTTCAATCATCATCCTTTTGGTGATGACGTCCAGTTTAATCTAAAATCATCATTTTGGTGATAGAGATTACAGAGTTTGGTTTAAGCTATCATCCTTTTGGTGATGGTGACATTTGGAAAGTCCAACCCCACTGTCATCCTTTTGGTGTCAGCAATATTTGAAGTTATTATAACTTATTATCATCCTTTTGGTGGTAACGAGTTTCGAAGTTATGATCTCACCTTCATCCTTTTGGTGATGGTGTTTGTTGATTCATTGTCATCCTTTTGGTGATAACGAGTTCTGTTGTGTTGTAGTGCCTTCATCCTTTTGGTGATGGTGACTATCGACTTATTATCATCCTTTTGGTGATAACAAGTGTTGTCGTTTGACAATGCCTTCATCCTTTTGGTGATGGTGATTGTTGACTTATTGTCATCCTTTTGGTGATAACAAGTTGGGTCTTGATCTTACCTTCATCCTTTTGGTGATGGTGATCAATTGTGTGTGTGCTTATTATCATCCTTTTGGTGGTAACAAGTGTTGTCGTTTGACAATGCCTTCATCCTTTTGGTGATGGTGATTGTTGACTTATTATCATCCTTTTGGTGATAACAAGTTTGTGTCTTGATCTTACCTTCATCCTTTTGGTGATGGTGATCAATTGTGTGTGGGCTTATTATCATCCTTTTGGTGATAACGAGTTTTGTCGTTTGACAATACCGTCATCCCTTTGGTGATGGTGATTGTTGACTTATTACAATCCTTTTGGTGATGGTGATTGTTGACCTATTATCATCCTTTTGGTGATAACAAGTTTGTGTCTTGATCCTACCTTCATCCTTTTGGTGATGGTGATCAATTGCGTTGTGTGCTTATTACCATCCTTTTGGTGGTAACAAGTTGTGTCTTTTAAATTATACCTTCATCCTTTTGGTGATGGTGATTGTTGACTTATTATCATCCTTTTGGTGATAACAAGTTTGTGTCTTGATCCTACCTTCATCCTTTTGGTGATGGTGATCAATTGCGTGTGTGCTTATTATCATCCTTTTGGTGGTAACAAGTGTTGTCGTTTGACAATGCCTTCATCCTTTTGGTGATGGTGATTGTTGACTTATTATCATCCTTTTGGTGATAACAAGTTTGTGTCTTGATCTTACCTTCATCCTTATGGTGATGGTGATCAATTGCGTGTGGGCTTATTATCATCCTTTTGGTGATAACGAGTTTTGTCGTTTGACAATACCGCCATCCTTTTGGTGATGGTGATTGTTGACTTATTATCATCCTTTTGGTGATGGTGATTGTTGACCTATTATCATCCTTTTGGTGATAACAAGTTTGTGTCTTGATCCTACCTTCATCCTTTTGGTGATGGTGATCAATTGCGTTGTGTGCTTATTACCATCGTTTTGGTGGTAACAAGTTGTGTCTTTTAAATTATACCTTCATCCTTTTGGTGATGGTGATTGTTGACTTATTATCATCCTTTTGGTGATAACAAGTTTGTGTCTTGATCCTACCTTCATCCTTTTGGTGATGGTGATCAATTACGTGTGTGCTTATTATCATCCTTTTGGTGGTAACAAGTTTTGTCGTTTGACAATACCTTCATCCTTTTGGTGATGGTGATTGTTGACTTATTATCATCCTTTTGGTGATAACAAGTTTGTCTTGATCTTACCTTCATCCTTTTGGTAATGGTGATCAATTGCGTTGTGTGACTTATTATCGTCCTTTTGATAACAAGTTGTGTCTTTTAAATTATACCTTCATCCTTTTGGTGATGGTGATTGTTGACTTATTATCATCCTTTTGGTGATAACAAGTTTGTGTCTTGATCCTACCTTCCTCCTTTTGGTGATGGTGATCAATTGCGTGTGTGCTTATTATCATCCTTTTGGTGGTAACAAGTTTTGTTGTTTGACAATACCTTCATCCTTTTGGTGATGGTGATTGTTGACTTATTATCATCCTTTTGGTGATAACAAGTTTGTCTTGATCTTACCTTCATCCTTTTGGTGATGGTGATCAATTGCGTTGTGTGACTTATTATCGTCCTTTTGATAACAAGTTGTGTCTTTTAATTATACCTTCATCCTTTTGGTGATGGTGATTGTTGACTTATTATCATCCTTTTGGTGATAACGAGGTTTTGTTTCGATCTTACTATCATCCTTTTGGTGATGGGGATCCTTTGAGTAGTGTGACTTATTATCATCCTTTTGGTGGTAACAAGTTTTGTTTTTAATCTTACCTTCATCCTTTTGGTGATGGTGATCATTGAATGTTGACTTATTATCATCCTGTTGGTGATAACAAGTTTGTTGTATGACTTTACCTTCATCCTTTTGGTGACTGTGATCATTGAAGTTATTTGACTTATTATCATCCTTTTGGTGATAACAAGTTTTGTTGTTGGATCTTACCTTCATCCTTTTGGTGACGGTGATCTTTAAAGTTGATGAGTCAACCATCATCCTTTTGGTGATAGCCTTGATATTATACTCTCTGTTAATGGAAACTTTATCAGAATATATCATCCTTTTGGTGATGAAAATCCTGAAAATCATGTTGAATTCCCATCATCCTTTTGATGATGACCATTAATTTGGACTGTCATCCTTTTGGTGTCAGAAAACATGTATAGTTGTCTTTACAACAATAACGTCCTTTGCAAGGATGAGTGTCGACTCGAGGGTTGGCATTGACTTGACGTTCTACCCTTATTACCTTGGAATCCATTACATTTTCTTTCTGCATCCATTCCATTGCATTTCAGAGGACAAAATTTGGATCCTTTCGTATTTAATTACCTTCCACCACGAATGTATGATGACCATTATCATTCTTACTTTCTAGTTCAAGATAATTAAATAGGGGCAGCTGTCGTACCCCAATTTTGTCCTGGCATATTTAAATTGTCATAGAATTTATTTCATTTTTTATTTTTTACATCATATGCATAACATAACATACATTTGCATCATGAATAATACCTAAAATGTCAGTCGGGATGAATTTATTTGAGAATACAGAAAAATCGGTTGAATCGTTAAAATTTGAGGAAAGACTGTATTTTTTTAATAAGTATATTTTGTCCTGACAATTTTAGTGTGACCGGTTCAATTTTTTCGAATAAATTGGTACTTGATTTCTATTTTAATTGGTCATTATTTTTTTGTTTAGATATGTAATTAAAATAATTAGAGTATGTTTAAATTAAATATTAGTTATTTAATTAAATATTAATTAGTTTTTTTAAATATTAGTTAGTTTAAATACTAGTTAGTTTAAATGAATTATTAGTTAGTTTTTAGGATTTATTATGAATAATAATTATGGAAAATATATATATATTGTGTGCATTGGATTCCTTCTTGACATAAAAAACAAAAAAAATCATCAACATCTCTCTCTTCTAACGGTTACAAGAAAAGGAAATAAAAAAGGAGATTTAAGAAGATTCTCTCACAATTCACTGACTCCACTCAGTAACCAATCTAACGTCTCTCTCCACCATTCACTCCTCACTCACAATCTCTCAGAAAATTCTCCAAAACTCTCAGCTCACGCAAATCCTCTCTCCGCTCTCACTAAACTCACCAACAAACCCATCCGCCGCCACTTCATCAACCATAAAACCCTTTCCTCCTTCAATCTCACCATCAACCTCCCTCTTCAACAACCCACGAAACCATCGCCTCCGCCGTTAACCCCATTTCTCGCTCAAACTCCCACCGGCGAAACCCCTTCGCAACCCAGCTCAGCCGTCAAATCCGCATCCAGCTCCATCGCCTTTTTTTTCCCTCTCCGTCGAAATCACTCACCATCATCTTCCGCCCACCAAATCCACAAACACCACACGAAACCCCTCCATCCACCGTCAAAACCGCCGTCACTCTCGCCGGCAAACTCTCTTCAAAACCTTCAGCCGCCGCGAATCTACCGGCGAAACCCCTCACTTTCCGCTCGCCAGAAACACCAACCCTCCGCTCAAACTCCTTCCATCGAACCCCCTCGCACAACCCTCACTACGACTTCGCCGATTCACACCATCCCTCGACCAAATCGACATCGACGAGAGTCGCCGTTCAAATCGCGACCAACTAACCGCGGTGATAGAGAGCAATTCAACATTTCAGCAATTAAGTTCATCGGCATTTTATCCCTCTTTATTTTGGTTGGTTTTTTTCTATTTTTCCACTGTGCTTAGTTTGTTTAAACTATTATTTTGAGACTGTGAATTTGTTGCTCTGAGTTCGCTGTTTTGGGATGCATTAACCTCATTAGATTCAGTTCTTGTATATCGGCGCTACCGTCCTTGTGGTAGTCGTGGTTTCAGATTTGATATATTGTTATTACCATTCATATGGTGATGTACAAAGATCCTTGGTGAAGGAATGAATTGAAGATAATTCATCTTTTCTTCCTACTGTGCTTGTAGCTTATATGGTTGCTTGTTTTGAATGGTTTTCTGCACATATAGTTAGTGTTGTTCTCGTTGTATGCTTGAGGAGGCCACCATAATTTACTGATTTTTATTCATTTAAATTAAAAGTTCATAAACAAATTTTTGATTTGGAAGCTGGGAATTTCCATTGTTGCTGAGGATTGTTTAAAGTTAGAAAAAAAGGGGTTCCGGATTTAAGATCAAATTAATCTGGATAATTCACTTCACCACTGTATATAATTCGTTTGTTTTTTAGTTATTTGTATTAATTAATTGATGAATTAGGAGTTAATTAGATGAATAAACTATTGATAAAAATACTTCTTATTACTTGATTTTGTGGTACCAAAAAGTTCAATATCTATCCTTTGTTCATTCCATACAAGCAAATAATCATTTTTGATTTACACCACCAATTTCAACTTAAAACGATTTCGAATCAAATCAAGTTACTTCTCACTTTCATAAAAAGTATTGGTTCAAAGTGGAGCATTTCCTATCTAAACTTGGTTAATTCTACAAAGTCAATTTTAATCCACCATTGATTCAAACCAATTTAAAAAAAAGCACAAATCATACAATTCTCGATTTAATGTCGAGCCCTCTTTAAAAAACACCCTTGTAAGTCGATTGCTCTTCGCATCGCCATCAACCTCACATAGCTTACTCTTGGGCTTCCTTACAATGAAACCTATTTGATTATTGATTAATCGAGTAGATGAAATAATACACAAAAAATTCATTTATTCAATTAACACAAATTCAAATCATTTCTTCAAACCATTCAATTTCAAAAGAATTTTCTCTTTTAAACATAAACTTGGGATGAAAAGGAGATAGGAGGCGTACGCCTTACTATTTCTCAAGCACTTGAATAATTGGCGTACGCCATATTGCGCGAGTTCTTGTCACCCGATTAAATCTTAAACCACACAATTTCAAATCACTTTTCAAAATCAAATGTAATTTCTAAAGTCAAATTATTTTAAAAAACTTCAAATCATAATATTTCAAATCATTTCTACAAATTCCTAAATCCTTTTAATTCCATATTTCAGATGAAAAGAGGATAGGAGGCGTACGCCTCACTATTTTTCGATTATTCGAATAATTGGCGTACGCCACATTGCTCGAATCTTCGTCATCAATTCAAAACCATAACCGAATAAACTCAAATCATACCAAATCCAAACCTATCAACTTTTTACAAATCAAATACGACATCCAAACGTATCTTTTACAATTTAAACCCCATATTGCACATATTATCGACTTCCGACTAAAACACATTAAATAAACTTGGATAAGGGAATAGGTGGCGTACGCCTCATTATTCCTTGAATAAGCAAGTAGGAGGCGTACGCCTCACTACCATGCATATTCAACGTCCACAAACAAACTTTTAAAATAATTCGAATGAAAAAGGAATAGAAGGCGGACGCCTTATTACTCCTCGAAAGAATTGGACGATTGGTGAACACCACATTGCTCAATCTTTCGTCATTCTCCAAAACATCTCCAACAAATCAAACTAACTTCTCGCCCCCGAGCGATCCAAACCAAAAAAAACACTCCAACACATCAATTCAACTTGTCACCCCCGCGTGACCAAAACCCTTTCAAAAGAACACTGTCAATCCTTTCTAATGCGCCCAACAAACCAGTGCTAGAGCCTCCCCCGAGAGTAGACAAGCCAGCGTTTAGCCGTTAGAACGCCGACTTACACAGTCGTTCATCAAAACAAAACACACCAAATATTCGTAGTAGCCTGAACTACGAATGCTCTGATTTCCTTATTGCACCATAAGGATACGTAGGCAGGAGATTGTTGTATCTTCGCGAGCACACTAATAAAAAACCTCCCATTTCCCCCTCCTGAGGTCTTCATCCATATCTATCATCAACTCTAATCACTCGAAGCAAACGAATAACAGTCAATTAACAGTCAAATAGCAAAATCAGACTAAAAGGTTCCCGTTGAGTACAACGGACGTAAGGGGTGCTAATACCTTCCCCTTGCGTAATCGACTCCCGAACCCGAATATGGTTGCGACGACCATTATTCTTATTTCTAAAGGTTTTCTCGATATTTTCCTATTCCTTCATTGGAATGAATAAAGTTCGGTGGCGACTCTGTTTCGAACTAACATTTTTTCCGTGTTCCATCGCGAGGGATCGCATTTTCGAGGTGCGACACACTCGCACTACTTTTATTTATTTTCTGCACTCACACTACTTTTATTTAAATTCCGCACTCGCACTACTTTTATTTAAATTAATGCACTTTTACTTTACCATGTCTAACTAAATCTATAAGGTTAGAATGTAAGGATCGTAATTGAACCGATAATCTATACAATTGTTCATAGAAACACTTAAGGGCTATTTTGACTTTCAACTTAAGTCTTCCCGCACTTAATTTCCGTTGGGTAAAATCGTAAGCCGTCCAATATCTTTTTAAACTTAGTTGTTTTTAACTATTTCAAATACAGCGAAAGCGCTTTGTTTAGTTCATTAGGAGTTTTTACCTTAAGAAGAAAAGTGATTTTAAAACTATTTTCGGAGGCGTTTATAAGTTTAGAGTCTGGTTCGTGAGAACCTCTTTTGGTTAAGAAATCCAGGTTAAAATACTTTTCAACTTAGTCAAGATACTATATTTCTTAAAAATAGGTTTACTACTCTAACGCAATGCACGCCTTTTTATAAGTGACAATAAGAGGTTTTGATTAGGGAGTACAACTCGGTTCTGAATACGCGAAAGCGACAGTTTCTGTTAAATTGGTTCTTTTGAATGTAGGAAACACTGCCCATAAGAAGTTCTATTAGCAAGTACTTGGATTATTAATTGATTATGTGAATTACATTCGAGCCTGTCTTTATTAATTGAACTTTATTCAACACTTTACTTTATATTGCACACTCTAAAAACCCCTATTTTGATTACCTTAGATAAACACCATAACAACAGATAACGATAGATTGACACTTGGTCTTTGTGGATTCGACAATTTTTTATATTACTCTAACGCGTTCGTATACCTGCAAAAAGCACGCATCACTCACTTGAGCACATAATTGTGTATATACTATTGTGCTTGTGTTTTGTTTTGATTGTTGTGAACCAAATGAAAATGGACAAAAGGACTTAGATTTTAGGACATTCCCTATTGTAACACCCCAAAATTTGCCCTCCTTATTCACGCATTCATTTTTAGGTCATTTAACATTAGATACATTGCATTTCATCATGTCAATCAGAATCAGATCCAAGAAACTTTATTTAAAATTAAAAAAAAAACGAGAAAAACGAGAAAAAAAAACGAAAAAAACAAAAATAAAAAGAAATTTTTTTTTTTTTTTTTTTAATTAATTAATTAAAAAAAAAAAAATAATTAAATAAAATATAATAGAAAAATCTTGGACTTGGACCTCTCTCATTTGAGCCCACAAAGCCATGAAAATCAGGTTATAAAATAGGGAT
The DNA here is from genome assembly GCF_024323335.1 of Lathyrus oleraceus. Classification (NCBI taxonomy): domain Eukaryota; kingdom Viridiplantae; phylum Streptophyta; class Magnoliopsida; order Fabales; family Fabaceae; genus Lathyrus; species Lathyrus oleraceus. The sequence continues at coordinate 343,852,581 of NC_066584.1, read as the reverse complement.
AACAGACAGAAAAAGGAAGGGAAGCAAAACACTCTGAGGTTTCCTTGAAACAAAACCCTAGACAAAACCTGAAGAGAAACCTAGACAGAGAGAGTGAGAATTAATCTGCAGCAACCTCCAGGCAACTCTGAAAGGTTCATTCTGACTCACACACTTTCAGCTCAAGCAAACCCTAATATTGGTTTGCAAATCCAGCCGTGCCATTTGATTTCAACCGATCTCTCCAATCAGGTTTGCCCTATATCCATCATCTTTATGCCTTTAATTTGAATGCTCTAAATGTATGAGGTATTATGGGTGAATTTGATACCCTTTTGATGCATGTGTTTGACAAGAGGTTTAGGCCTCCTACCCTTGGTTGCTTTTTGTGAGCTTTTTGTGAATTTTAATGGCATGATTCATGTGGTTACATTTTGATTTGGGGGCAACTCTTGGTTACCCTATTTTGTTTCTCTAACCTGTTTGTTGAGTTTTGTTTTGTGAGGGCTCATATGACTCTTGCAGAGATGGTTTGCCTGGTGTTCCACTCTATTTGTGGGATACCACCTGGAGGTTCATTCTGATTACCTATACTGACTCACTTTCTTTGATGGTGTTAGCTTGGAAGGATCTCAGGGTTTCCTTGTTCCGTTAATTACTGTTACTTCGGATCTTTATCCGTGTGGTACTTTTACATTTTCCCGTATTTTTACCGCTTTCTTAGCAGGAAGACCTCGATAGGAGGCAATGTTTTGTGTGTTTACTTTATGCAGGTTCCTTCGTCTAGGATTTCCCTTTTTGCATGAGCATCCCTAACCCTACCAACTCATTGATTTTTCTTCTCCTAAGAACACGTTACCTCCTTCTACTACAGGTGAGTAAGTCTCCAAAGGTCGAGCATCCGGTAGATTGCGTAGTAACGTCGTTCGTCCAAAACCCAATCCATAACCCCGTAGTTAGCCGAACTACGGCTTGCTCTGATTCTCATTCCAGATGAGATATGTAGGCATAAGACGCGATGTCTTAGCGAGCACACTTCCCCTTAACCCCTAGGTAGCGGAGCTACGAAGACTCTGATTCTCATATTCAGATGAGATACGTATGCAGTGGATGCGACATCCGTGCGAGTCATTTTCTTTTGACCCCTTTTTTTTAGTAAATAACACATTAGATAAACCCACACCCTTTAGACAAGAACTACAAAAGTGATCCCGTAGAGTACTACGGATGCGTAAGGGTGCTAATACCTTCCCTTCGCATAATCGACTCCCGAACCCAAGATTTGGTTGCGAGACCCTGTCTTGTCCTTTCCTTTTTCCAGGTTTACTTCGAGCGTTTCCTTTCTCTCCTTTGGGATAAATAACGCACGGTGGCGACTCTCCTGTTTTTCTTCGCCGGTTGTTTTTTTTCGCATTCCATTTTTCAGGTTGCGACAGCTGGCTGTCGCATTACGCGAAAAACCGGCGGGAAACAAGAACAACAGAGCCGCCACCGTGCGTTATTTATCCCAAAAGAGGGAAAGGAAACGCTCAGAGTAAACCTGGAAAGAACATGGTCTCGCGACCAAAGAGAATGGGATCGGGAGTCGGTTATGCGAAGGGAAGGTATTAGCACCCCTACGCATCCGTCGTACTCGACGGGATCCACGCACAATAGGAAGGAAAATGGTTGCTAAAAACACTGCTCAAACACACACACACTGGCTGAAAGAGACACAAGAAAACAGACAAGGCTGACTCGGCAGGATACCGCATCCTGGGCCTACTTAGTCTATCAGGCATAGACATCAGAGTCGAAGTAGTTCGGACCGGGGAAACGACACATGCTCGCTAGGATATTGCATCCTATGCATACGTATCTCCTTGGACGAAGGAGAATCAGAGCATTCGTAGCTCGGATGACACGCACACAAACAAAAGCAGGCAAAGGCAAACGTGGAGCCTGAATGCCAATCACTGGACTTACATCAGCATCCGAACCAAAACACACCCACACTGGAACCCGAATGCCACTCGATGGTCTTACATCAGCTTCCAAGCACACAACAACATAACAAGTTAATAGGGAGTCGGGGACTCGAGCCTATAACTGTCAAGCACACACTCAAACAAACAGACAACAAGTTGCTAAGGAGTCAGGCACTCAAGCCTAGCAACTGTCAAACAACTCACACAAAAAGAAAAAAAAAAGCGCCCGGAGAGATCAGCTCATCTCCTGCCTACGTACCTCATCTGGTATGAGGATCAGGGCGACGTAGTTCCCCTACGCAGGGAAAAAGGACTAGCCTAACCAGATAACAGAGGGAGACACAACACTAAGGAGACTACGACTCGAGCCTAGATGTTGTCATGCAAAGTCGTCCCTAAGTTAAGGTTTCTAGCTAACTTGCACAGGAAGCAAGCCTATCCTAAACATGACTTGCACAGGAAGCAAGCCACACCTAACCTAACTTGCACAGGAAGCAAGAAGGGTCTCGATTGCAACTAGGGCAAGAGAAAGGGGAGGTCTCAATCGCAACGAGGGCGAGAGAAAAGAATTAGTGTTAGTTGTTAGTCAAACTCGACAAGACATCGCATCTCGTGCCTACGTATCTCATCTGGACATGAGAATCAGAGTTGCCGTAGTTCGGCTAAACTATTCCTGTTGGTTTGTGTTTTTTAAGTGGACAACGTCACTGCGCAATCTACCTGATGCTCGACCTTTGGAGACTTACTCATCTGTAGTAGAAGGAGTTAACGTATCCTTAAGAGGGGATAATGTGTTTGTGTTTTAAGAAAGCTCAAGCAAGAAAGGAAGTCCTATATGAAGGAACCGTGCTACCTTAATTGACATGCAAACGAGACTACGCGGAGTCTAACAAACCTAGGGGATACAATCACACCACACAAGCACACACAAGCACATACAGCATAAAATAAACACACCAACAAGGGGCTCAAACATCAAGGCTAGGTTTTAGTCGAGGGGTCATATCAACCTCAACAAACAAACCTCTGGAACTGGGTAGATGTTGCTCTTAACCTTGCCATTGAGGGGCTAAGGTGAAGCAGATGAAAGGTGAGTGAAGATAAGACTTCACAACTCTTATCCCTGGCCTGGGAGAGCTTAAGACAAGAATGTGTGGGTTCAGAAGGTGGGAACCCTTCTACACATTTAAAACTGACTCAACTGTACGATTGTACAAGATCTTGGGTTTGTATATGCAATGCATCAACACAGTGGTGTGAGCAAAGTAGATGACACACAGAATAGCAGGGGATAGGTTGCATATCCCTTGGGTTCTGCCAATTGCCTCTTCACTTAGGAGGTCTTTGACTATGTACAGGGACAAATTGTAAACAAACACAAACATTGCCTCTTAAGGAGGACTTCAGACAGTTGCCTGGCCAAGTAACAGGCCAGGTCTTCCAGACTACATGAAGATTAGAAGTATACCTCAATGCAAATTGCTTATACAAGCAAAGCAAAGCAAAAGTTCACAAGGAACTGAGCAACTAAAAGCACCTGAAATAGTCAAACAGACATTAGTATACAACTTCAGACAAAGCAAAAAGAAACAGACATCAACAGTTAATCAGAAGCAAATGAATGTGCAAGGCACAAGGCTTAAGGCATGCGAGCCAAGCCACCTACAAAACAAAACATGTTAAATAATGATATTCAAGCAAGCTCAATCAAAAAGAATTGGTCTCATTGGTCATTTGTTGGTCAACCTGAAAACATGAACTCAAAGGTGAGTAACAGGACCACTAGGGCAAGCCTAGGGTCAAAAAGGAATGAAAAAGTCAAAACAGCAAAGGGCAAGCATCCAAAATCATGTTTAAACAATTAAGAAACACAACCAATTGGGTTCACATGCATATCAATCATTATCATCATTTCATGAACAGTTTAGGTCAAGGTATAGCAAGCAGAAGCTCATAGGAGTCAACAGAAATACTTGCATCAAAAGCAAACTCAAACATTTCCAAAAATCACCAAATAAATCATGATCAATCACAACACAAAGCATGGTAAGCATGTCAAATTTCATCTCATTTGGACAAGCGGAAGGCAGTCAATGAAAATCAGAAAGGGAAAGCAATTTTGGACATGCTCAAAGAAGTCAACCAAACATGCATCAACTTGAAAAATTCATAAATCAGAGATGGCATATGAAAAATGAATGGGACTAAAACCATGGCAAAGCTTAGGATGTCTAGTTATCTCATGTAAAATTTCATGTCCATCTAATAAAGTATGAGGATTTCACAAATGGAATGGCAACATGTATCACAAGAAGTCAACATTTTGGTCAAACAGGGGAGAAAATCTCAAACAATTAGGAAAAGCCTCAAATAATTCCCAGAAAATTCACATGTAAACTAGACATACAAGAGTAGGTTCATGCAAAAATTCACATCAATTGGAGGTCAAGAAGCATATTATCAAAAATCATGAAGTTAGACATCAATGGTGTGACACAAATTGTCACACCCTACTTCAAAAATTCATAGCTCCCAATCCAGATAAGATAAATTCATGATCTTTACATCAAAATAAACATGAATGAGTCTAGTTTTAGCACAAAAAATTTCAGGGCCATTGGATAATGCGTCACAACTTCACAAAGGATTTGGCAAGATGTACAAAAATTGGTCACATGAACAAAACCCTAATGCCATTTAAAATTCACTCATCCAAAAAATCAGAAAAAATCATGATAAAAAAGTAGAGATCATGATGAAGATGATGCAAAAATTCCCATGAGAATTGGATTTAAAATGAATGAATTATGATTTTTACAAGTAAGCCATGCCAAATGAAATAAAAATTGAAGAAAAAATGAATTAATTTGGATTTAAATGGACCGGATGGCATAAGTGTAATTATGGACTCCACTTATCAAAACGGTTGCGTTTAGGCACGGCCAAGGAAATGTTCTAATTGGTTAGCATGAATCTACAGTGGCATGCAACGTACAAATCCATTTTCTGGGCAAGGCTTCAAGAACAGCTAGGGTTTATGCATGAACAGGAACAACATTCATCCCCAATTCGAGTTTCTCAAAAAAATTTCCAGAAAAGGCAATTGAGCACACAGAAATGATCAGCAAGCAATGACAAACACGAATCCATCTTCAATTTCCATTAAAACACAGTATAACTCATGAATCGAACAAAAAGAAATTTCAACATCAAACTTGTTCAAGAACAAATTTCCCAGAAATGAGTAATGAGCACACCAATAGAATCAGCAAACCACATACATTACAAATCCAAACACCATTTTCTATGAATCAGGCTAATGAGAGAGAATCGAACAAAAATTCATATAAACACCAACTTTCATTTCCAAATATCTCACTCATTACTCAACTATTTCATGTGATATAAAGTTCATTGGAATCAGCAAGGAATAATCTATCATAAGCATGGAAAAGTTTAGTGAAATAAGAGATTTGAAAACTGACCAAATCTGCAAGGCAGTGTCGATTCAGTGCTTCTTTGGCTACCAATGCTCCAAACAGGTGCTCATGAAGGTCCTAGGAGGTGAATGGTGAAGAGTGTTTAGCTCAGAAACCTTGGAAATAGCCCAACTCGAATCTTGCCATGGAAGTGTTCTTTAATGGACAGTGGTCTTTCTTTGGTTACAGTTGAGATTCAAGGCCAAAAAATGCTTCCAAAGTGATGGTATGTGAGGAGGCAAGCAAGCAAATTCGTGCTTCTTTGGAAGTTTGAGCAGAAAAATGCAAAATGCAAGATGAATGTTTTTGAGAGAAAATGATTTTCTGTGTGTAATTGATGGCTGCTGCTAGGGTTTTTGGACAGAAAAATGATGTTATATACTTCTGTTTTAGCTTCCCTAATCAAGTGTTAATCAACATTATCTCAAATGAACCAATTTTGTCAATTTGCTAAATTTCAACCAAATGCACATGGGGTGTATGCTGCACGATTTTTGGGCCTTTGGGCAAGTTTCAAATGACATTTCTGGATGTTTCCAATTGGCCAAATGGTTTAAAAATGCTTAATTCAAAAACTCAGATTTGTACCACACTTGAAATTTAAACATGATAGGTTCAAAAGTGCCATTTTGATTGGCAATGTTTTGGTGCATGATGAATACATTTTTGGAAAGAGGAGGTTAAATATGACTTGTTGGAAAAACCCTCACCAAATTTGGCCAAATGGTTTGAGAGATATGGCCTTTTGAAGTTCAAGAATTTTTGAAAATGAATTGATCATATCTTGCCAACCATACATGGGAATTGAGAGTTCTTGGACTTTTTGGAAATGGGAGAACAAGATCTTCAACTTTCATGTTGGGCAAAAAATCATTTGAAGCTTGTATCATGATGTAAGTTTAGGATCAAGAAGTTTCCATTTTTGGCAAATTCCAATTACAGGTCAACTTTCTATTTCTGGAAATTTCTGATTTGGCTTCAAGTTCTTCAATGATGATGTTTGCCACGATATATGAGGCCTATTTGGAAATGAATAAGCTCTCTCAAACCAAATCCATCCATTAAAACCATAAAATCAGTCATAGTTGACCAAGTTTGACTTTTTAGGGTTTCTGACTGATTGTGCATTGAATGATGGCCTCTGAGCATCCAATCTTTGACCTGAACACTTCAAATGGACCCCCAAGTCATGTGAACATGTTGGACCAACCCTAGGGCCTTGGCTCAATGAAAAACTCACTTGCTTGCTTGATTGACTGATCTCCTGATCAGTTTGACCTAATTCTCCTGATGATCTTGCACTTGAGGCAAATGGGACAATGCAATGCTATGCAGTGGACCATGTTATGCTATGACCTAATATGAGAATGTATGTACAATGATAGGTGAAAATTTGAGGTGCTACAGTTAGGAGAGTGTTTTACCCCATGGAAATTTTGATGTGTGTGCTCTTGAACTAGGAGTTTCCATTTGAGCTTAATTGGAGGATCATTACCATGTTCATCCAAGTGGAAGATACAAGATACATTGAGGATCTCTTATGAGACTTGTTTGATTGCTTATACTTTATGCTTACTTATTCCAAAGGATGGGAGCTACTTGGATCATCAATATGATCTCAAGAGAGGAACTCCTAGTGTGGTTTCATTTCTGATCCCTCATCTTTTTGTTTTCCTTAGGACTTATGCCTTCTTCTTCATCTCTCCACTCTAACCCAAGCCAAAACCCTTTTTGTGCAAACATTTAACCTTTGTTTTCAACATTAGAAACCTAAGCCTTATGCTTTTGATTTTCAAACTTTCTTTTCATAACACTCATTTTGAATTGAATCTTTTAGTCAACTTTGACTACTTTTGTATATACTTCTAATTGGTAAATATAACCCATTCAAATTTCCCTTTTGTGGTTCCAATGGCCACTTTATTAATCAAAATTTTCCATAACCTTTAGCTATTAGGTTTGAGTTATCCTTGTGGTAGACGTAATACTCACCTATATCCTTAGTGATGGACAATGAGTCTTCCATGCTTATTATAGGGTTAACCCCTCACTTGCATGTTGAAGTTATCCTCACATGGTGGATTTGTGGTTTGGTTGAGTTTTCTCCCTTTGATAACAAAAGACCTTAAGGCTTTTGGACCAATCAAATCTCCAACTCATTTTGAAATTTTTACCCCGAACTACGAGGTTTTGATCCTAATCTTTTTATAAGATGGTACGTAGGCAATGGGTTTATCCATCCAAACACAAAATGTAAATAACTTGTACATTCTCTTCTCATCTCTTCAATCGTGTTTGCACAAATAAAATTTTCACAAGACAAACTACCTTCACAAGTATGAAAAGGGCTCCCTAGGAGTACCTAGGATGTTTTGGGTGCCTAACACCTTCCCATTGCATAACCAACCCCCTTACCCAAATCTCTGTTTCTTTTATTAGTTTTTGTTAAAACTATTAGGTTTTTGTTCGCTTTCTAACCATTCCTTTGGATAAACAGAAGTGCGGTGGCGACTCGACTTGTATTGTTTACCTTGGATTTAGTCAATATCTCCAATGGTAACGAATACCCCGCTACACTTCTCTTCAAGTGGAGGCATAATCTGTGCGGCCAATTCACGCCACCTCTAGGCGTACTCCTTAAACCTTTCCTTCTCCTTCTGGGACATAGCCCTCAGTTGGTCCCTATCGGGAGCCATATCAACGTTATACTTGTATTGCTTAACGAAAGCTTCACCAAGGTCGTTGAAGGAGCGGATGTTCGCACTATCCAGGCCCATATACCATCTCAATGCGGCACCAGACAGGTTATCCTGGAAATAATGGATGAGGAGTTGATCGTTGTCAGTTTGAGTTGACATCTTGCGTTCGTACATCACAAGATGGCTGAGTGGGCAAGTGTTTCCTTTATATTTTTCAAAGTCAGGCACTTTGAACTTGATAGGAATCTTGACGTTGGGCACGAGGCACAACTCAATAGCAGATTTACCGAATAGGTCCTTACCTCTTAGAGTTTTAAGTTCCTTGCGCATCTCAAGGAATTGATCATTCATAGCATCCATTTTTTCATAGACATCTGGGCCCTCAGATGGCTCAGAGTGATAAATGGTGTCATCAACTCTCGGTAACCTGTGCACAACAAGGACCGGGCTAGATGCCGGCAGAGAAGAAAAAGTAGGGGCGATACCTTCTGGAACAAAATTCGCGGGCATCCCCCTAGGAAACCCGGCTGGCATAGCAGACGGAGCAAAATGAGCACTGGCAGCAGGCACGATAGATGAAGCAACCTCTGAGATGACTGTCCTCTGGGGAGGAGTTGCAGGCGTTGGAGAAGACTGACTTTGGGCGGCCAGCAATGACTCCATCAGGGCAGTCAACCTAGCCATTTCCTTCTTAAGTTCCCTCTTCTATTGCTCGAGGTGATCAATTAACTTTGAAGAGTTGGCTCTGGTGTAGTACCAGTGCGTCGGCTTGTCTTCAAAATAAATGAAGAACACAGAGTTAGACCACTAATCAAGAAGCCCTGAACAAAACCTGCTTATGCATATGATGCATGCAATGCTCGTGCATATGATTTTATTTTTTTTCATAGGAACTTTTAGAGATCTATTTGCAAATATTTGGAATGATTAATTTTTTAGACATATAATGGAATAATCATATCAATAATATCTGGAATTTTGTTAGACATATAATGGAATTATTAATTTTTCAGAAGTACAGTCTTGGTAACAAAATACAATACAAGAGAGAAGGAAAATGAACATCCTATGGAACCCTAGAAACAATCGTCCAGAGCTCTCGAGACCGGAAGATAAGTTGCAAGAAGCCTTTTCACCTCTCTCTCATAGGCTGCCTCCATATCTGCCTTCTCCTTGGTGATTCGATCATACTTCCTCTTCCAAAACCTGGATGACTAAGGAAGAAGAGAAGTCACCACATCATCAGGCTCATCGATAACCTGATGCTCCAGAAATTCTATCAGGGCATCCTTATCTCTGAGTTGCTGAAGTAGCTCCTCTCGCTCACGGACCCAAGCACGCGAAAGATCTTCATCTCTCAACTCCTCCACTCCTTGGTTAGGGAGGGTTGAAGGCCCAACCGTAACCATAGGTGTAGGTCTTGGATAATCATAGGGCATGCGGTACTCAGAAGCTCTCCTCCTCACCCACGAGGTGTAGGGTTCCAAAGCAATACAATTCTTCAGACCAAGCTCTTTCCTTCCCTTCCTATGAATCTTGCGCCAAGCGCAGACCATCCTGCCCTTCAAGTTTTGGAGATATTTACCCTATTGAAAGAACACACCTTCTAACAGAATGTTATTAGGTTTATCCTTTAAGGGGAACCCAAGCTGACAACGTGCCAAAATAGGATTATAGCTAATCCCACCACATGTACCAAGAAGAGGCACATTGGAGAATTCACCACAAGAGTCAATAATCTGAACACCATCATATACACGGTCATACCAAAAGATATCATCATTAGTGAGAGACATAAGTCTCGTAGACCACCATAAACATCCTTTGTTCTCCTTGAAGGCGAGCATCTGTGGCAAGTGCGAAATAAACCACTTGTATTACAGAGGCAAACAACACACAATGGTACCACCACCCTTTTCATTCCTCATATGCAAAGAGAAATAAGTGTCACCCAACAGAGTCAGAACGGGATTAAGAGTAGAGAAAATCCTAATAGCGTCCACATCCACAAAATTGTCGATGTTGGGAAATAACACTAGCCCATAGATGAGAAGTACAAATATGGCCTCAACGGCGTCCTCACTCAGGGCCTTCCCAAACATAGTAGCTTGAGCGATGAGGAAATCAGATGGGAGACCTTGAATTCCACCTTTGGTAGTCATATGCGCACCAATATCAGATACATCTATGTGAAACAGATCAACAATCTCTTGGGAAGAAGGAACCCTCTCCAAGCCACTGAATGGAAACTGATCTAAGATAAGTATACCCACAAGATAGGGATACTCCTTAAGTGTAGGCAAAAGCTGGAAATCCGGGAAAGTGAAGCAACGGTACAAGGGATCATATAACTGCACCAACACACTCATCAGACCTTCATCCACTTGAGTAGCAAGAATAGACAGAAGCTTCCCATGACGAGCCTCGAACTCCAAGGGATCTAATACATAGGATGTCAACCTCCTTAAGTCTTTCAAGTCGGGTTGTCTGAAACTGTACTTCTTTGTATTCCTTCTTTGCTTATCCATGTCTAAAAATTTGCAAATAGACCTCTTAAGTTCCTTGAAAATTTTCTCATTGTTGATGACATGAATGCAAATGAATGCGTGAATGCATGGATGCAACAATCACACTCAAGGATCAAGCAAGTCACGCCACACAAAGGTCACGGGATGGATCAAGTCATCCTCAATATCAATCATCCATTTTGGTGGATTTATGGTTTACACCTTATCAACACCCAAGTTCCATTGATATTGAAGATATACGAGAACGGATCAACCGCGAATCAAGGGTTTGTTGCAAGTGACGAGCATGGAGTCTCGGTTAAGAACCACCCAAAGGGAGTGTACTATGGTTAAACCTGACAATCATGTTCTAAAAGAAGTTCCCATAGTCATTATCCCATCTTTCGGATATTATCGGATAAACGACTACTCGTATTCCAAAAATATTCTCAAGAGAGACTCTTATGAGTGTAGTATCGCGTAACAATTGTATCAAATCTTACACTTGAACGACCTTCGCACTACGTCCTAAAATAGGCCAAGATGGGCTAGGTAATCTAAGGTCCTTGGCTTCTAAGGTTTATATTGGAAAGAATAATGCCTAACCACGACTACTCGTGTGACATTATTTATCCCAACATAACCTCCACCGAGTGAATGGGCTTGCAAGTCAACTTGCTAAGGAATAACTCCACACAAGTCAACAAGACTATGCCATTCTCCTATCATAAGTGCACTCAAGTTCGGGTATAGAACTCATCTCACAAGAGACCACCAAGCACACAAGCAATTGATATATCAAGCAAATCATTCATTACAAACAATACAGTCATCCTAAATTTGCACAAAAATATGTCACAAAATAAATATAAACATACAATACAACAAAGGAAAAACGTAGGAAAAACCCACTAGGAAGACCAAAGTATCCCCAGCAGAGTCGCCACTTTTCTGTAGTGGGGTATTCGTTACCTTTAGATTTATTGACAAAATCAAAAGTAAATCATACAATTCGAGTCGCCACCGCACTTCTATTTATCCAAAGGAAAGGTTAGAAAGCGAACAAAAACCGAGAAGTTTTATCAAATCAAACACTAATAAAAATGTCAGAGATCTGGGTAAGGGGGTTGGTTATGCAATGGGAAGGTTTTAAGCACCCAAAATATCCTTAGTAATCTAAGGGAGCCCTTTTTGCATATGCTGTATGGTAGGTTGGTATTTGGAAAATACTTGTGCAAACATGATTGGGGAGATGAGAAAAGAATATGCAAATTATTTACAATTTTTGTGTTTGAATGGATAAACCCATTTCCTATGTACCATCATAAAGGTAGGATCAAAACCTCGTAGTTCGGGGTAAAAATCTCAAAACAAACTGGTAAATTGATTGGTTCAAAAGCCTTAAGGACTTTTATTATCAAAGGGAGAAAACTCAACCTAAAAACCACAATCCACCATGTGAGGAGAGCTTCAACATACTAGTGAGGGATCCATCCTATAATAAGTATGGAAGACTTATAGTCCAATCATTATGGATACAGGTGAGGTTCATATCAACCACTATGATAACTCAAACCCAATAGCTAATGTTTATGAAAAGCTTTGGCAAAGATGGCCATTGGAACCACAAAAACAATTCGATTGAGTTATATTTACAAATTAGGAGTATTCACAAAATAAAGTCAAAGTTGACTTAAGATTCAATTCAAAATAAGTATTATGAAAAGAGTTTGAAAAATCAAAGGCATAATGCCTAGGTTTCTAGTTTTGAAAACAAATGTCAATGTTTGCACAAATGAGTTTGGCTTGGATTAGAGTGGAGAGAAGAAGAGAAGGGCTAGGTCCTAAACATGCAAAGATGAGAGAAATGAAATAAAACCCTTGGAGTTCCTTTGTTGAGATCATAAATATTATCCAAGTTGCTCCTTTCCTTTGAACTTAGCAATTAACTCAAGCAATCAAACAAATATTCAATCAAGCTCCTAGGATCTTCCAACTGGCTTTGTCTTTCTCTTAACTTGGATGCTTATGACAATGGCTCTTCTAATTGGCTCAAGTTTGGAATCCCTATCACAAGAACAAACAATCAAAAAGTTCCACAATGCAATAGAAAGAATGGACAAAGAGAGAGTTTAGATTAGGGGTCCTTTCTAGTCATCTTCAAGATTAAGCATTCTAAAGGCATGACGCCTAGTTGCTCTTCAACATATTTATCATTCTAAAGGAATCAGGCCTAAATGCTCTTAAAACAACATTAAGCATAGGTAAGGTCCTAATTATAAGTCCTTTCTCCTTTTTGCATTGGGTTCACACAAACAAAAACAAAACAAGCATAATGTGCTCAAGTGAGCAAAAGGCAAATGACATAAACATAAGCATAAACATGAGCTCAAGTGAGAAAAGGGCAAAGACAATATGAATTAATGAGCAAGAAATTAATTGCATTAAAGTAAATTGCAAGAATTAAATGCTTGAATTAAATGTTAGTAATTAGTAGTTAGTGTTAGTGTGCCATAAGGTAATTTAGCGCTATGTTAAGCAATCGTAAGTGGACTAATGTAGTAGTCACACCTATCTGAGGCCGGTCAATAAAGCTATAGGCAAATAAACACAAGTTAGATACCATGACTAGTAAGCCAAGCTCCTATAACTTGCCATGCCAAAAGAAAAGAAGAATGACCTTGTATGGATTTTAGGTTTTTTGCTTGACCAAGAAGCAATCTACTTTGGACACAAAGCAATTCACTTGATCTTTGATCAAGATGAATTTGATTTGGATCAAAGAAGGTTAAGCCTCTCATATGTCAAGGCTAACCACAAATCATTAAGTCATTGGTTAAAAAGAAAAAGAAAAAGATGAAGATGGAAATGGAATGTACAAAATGCAAAGTCAAATGACATAACCAAAACACATTGATCAAACATGAATGGAATCAACATCAATCAATGATAAACAGAAGTGAAATGAAACTTAGAAGTCAAGAAAGGTCAAACATATTTTGGTATTTTTTGGAATTAAAATAATGCATAAAATAAAATGAACAAATAAAGGTCAAACTTCAAATCCAATTCAAATAAACTTGGATAAGTCCAATTGGATCATCATAAGTCTAACATGGTCAAACAAGGTTTGACAAATTTTTTCAACATTTTTTGAAAACAAAAACTAATTTTAAACAATTAAAAATGAAGAAAAATAACATAATTGGACTAAAATCTCAAATAAATCTCAAATCAATTAAGAAATTGATGAGAATATTTTTCATAAATTCATCATCATCCGAAGATGCTAAGAAAATATTTTTGGCATTTTTGAATATCAAAAGTATTTTAAATGAATTAAAAACAATCTGAAATGAAATAATTCACATAAAATATTAAATGGAATCACAAAAATAATTAAAAATCATTTATGAAAATAGAATTTAAGAGAATTTTTTTGCAATTGGTCCCATATTTTTGTGATTCCAAATAAAGAAGTTATGAATTTTTGAAAATAATTGAAATAAAATGGAAATTCAGAAAATAGTAAAAAACCACAGCGCTTGGATCAACGCTCATTAATTGACGTGGCTGATCCAAGGGGCATGAAGCGCGCGCGTAGCAAATGCTAGAGTCAAGCGCGAAACATGAATGATTTAAAAAAGTCATAACAACACAAGGCTAGGATTAGATTTGAGATTCATTATCCAATGGCCAGGTTTTGGACGCGTGGGGACGGTGGTGGAAACCACCGTCTTCTCCGGTGACAAGGTCAGCTCCGGCCACCAGTTGCAGGTTTTACAACCTCAACAAAAACACACGATCCATATACCAAATGAAAGATGGGGTGATATACATCACCCTTGTAACCTTAGTTTTCACTCAATATCCTTATTGAAGAAGAAATCTGAGGTTGAAAAATGAGGTGTTCAATCTGAAGTTAACCGATTCTCAAAATTAAAACCATCAATCGATTGCCTCTCACATGAGGACTTCAAAAATGCAAACCAACACAAGCAATGCACAAAATATAAGGAGATTCGAAGCAAAAAAGTTGAGGATTAAACCTTTGGAGTGCAGCTTTTATGAGCAAAATCCAATCCATTTCTTGATTGCAGCTTGATCTTGAAGTGACAATGAAGCAAGGCTAAGGAATTAGAAGCTTAAGATCAACCAGGGAAGTTAAAATTTAAGCTTGAAAAGAGAAGTGAAATTTCAGAATTCCTTTGGTGAGAGGGTTGGGAATCATTTCAGCATAGGTTTAGGCGCCTTCAGGTTACCATTTGAGTGAAGCAATGCCTTCTATTTATAGCCACAACTGATGCAAAGTGTGATCAAACTCGTTTGTGCAAGAAGTTGGGTCCTCCATGCATGGGCCTGTACATGCGCATGTGAGGCCCAAAACCAATGGCAAATGAGTGTTGAAATGATCATGAAGTGGTTTGGACGTGCATATTGCAAGGCATTAGCTTGTGCGTCAAGATTTCACTTGGTTTCCATAAATGACCAGAAATATTCATCTCTTCGAAAATCACATTTGGAAAATTCAAACATAGGCATGTGAGTAATGGTTGGAAAGGTCTTGATTTAAGGAATAAAAGTTATGTTGAACAAAAATCCATTTGGAGTTTGGAAAATATTGAAAATTGGCCACGAAGTTCAAGGTTCAAAACATGTATTTGAAAATTTTGCCAAAATATACCAACTTTAAGCCCTTTTGTTTCAATGATTCAAGCCTCAAATGACAAACCCTTCAACATAAAGGTTGTATATCTTTTCAATATAATCAATTTGGACTTAAAGTTTGCATCATTTGGATTTTTTATGAGAAAGTTATGGGCACTTGAAGTTGGACTTTTTCAAGATTCAATGGCTTTGATCCAAAGTGACCTATAATGTTTTGTATTATCACATGTACTTCTTTTAGGATTATGAAATTTTCTCCAACAAAAAAATTGAATTATAAATCTCAAAATTTCCAATTCACTTGGTCTTACCTCAAAAACATAAAAAATGAAGGAGTTATGTCCTCGGGAAGTTGACCCAAAATTAGGGTTTCAGTCAAAATGACTTATAATGTTTTGAAATGAATGATGACCTTCCAAATTTCAAATGAATTTTTGATGAACATGAAAGTTTTTCATATTATTCTTAAGAACATGTTCTCTCGTGGGGGAATCTTCATTTGACAAACACATAAAAAGTTAGATCTCAGTGGATTTCAAAATAGTCAGATGATTTGACTGATCAACTTCTCAAGTCCAAACTTCAAATCTTGGTGAATGAATGATTGAGGACACTCACATAGGCTCATATATTCATAAAATTATGAATGAAAGAACTTCCCTTGATTGTATTTGATCATGGGTTGAGGTTGCTTCATGAGCAAGGCATTGTTAATACATAGTTGAATTAGGGTTTCCTTGAGAAGCAATCCTCAAGCCCTTTGGTTTATCTTGATCAAATTGACAAATTGAGATACTTGGGAGGCATATATTATGATTGAGAACTTTGTGAACCATTTTCATGCTTGCTTTCATCTTCATCTGGCCATTTCATTAAGTGTAGGAGCCACCTAGGAGCCTTAGATCACATGATTGCTCAAGCTTCAAAACAAAAGAGGTTAGTGACATATTTTTATGCTTTTGGTTAATAAAAAAAATAAGAAAAGTAATAATATACAATTCAAGCATTCTTGGTGGTCTCAAACCAACTCACACAAGTCCCAACCCTAGGGTTAAGGAGGCAAGATGCTATGATCCTTGAGGCAAAATGCAATGAGCAATGTTATGATGCCATGAGGGATCTTAGGGTCAAAATTAGGGTCTTACACCGGACATGATGTGGAGAACTGTAATCCATTGAAGACCAAGGTGCAAGACCTTGTGAGAAGTGGGATACTCTTTTTTGAGGACGTAGGTCCCAATGTAAAGAAGAACCCATTGCCCGAGCATGGGAAAGCAACTGTTAATATGGTCCAGGGATGCCCTGGAAAATACAAAATCCTTTATGTGAATGTTATAAGGCAGTCCTTGGTTGAGATTCATAAGCTATTGTGTGAACACAGCCATTACGAGCATGACCATGATAGGTGCCAGGTGTGCACTATCAATGAGAGAGGATGTCGTCAAGTGAGAAGGGACATCCAAGAGATGATAAATCAAGGGATGATTGAGATACTTCAGAATCGTAATGAGGACGAAGTTTATGTTATCACCCCCGTGTTTAAAGTTCTTGAGCCTGTCGTTATCAAGTATGATGGCAGCAAGAAGAAGGTATCGCCAGCTCTTGTGATTAAGCCAGTGGGCCCTGTCCCATATGTATCAGACAAAGCTGTTCCCTACCGATATAACACAGTCATGTTGTAGGATGGAAAGGAGGTGTCGTTGCCCTTAACTTCTGTGGTGAATATTTCAAATGTTAGTGGAGTGACCCGTAGCGGTCGTGTTTTCTCGGCTCAGCCAAAATCCCATGAAGACATTGTGAAGAGAACTGATGTTAATCCTGCCGGTCCCGTGGGGACTTCTTTTTCAAATAATTATGTTCCTGCTGTTAAGGGTGTTGACCCTGTTGTTGTTAAGAATAATAATACTTCTATCCTGGTTGGCCAGTCTGGTATTTTGAGAGAGGATGGTGATGAGATGTCGAGGCTCATCAAAAGGAGTGAATATAATGTTGTTCATCAGCTGCTACAAACTCCATCAAAGATATTTGTCTTATCTTTGTTGATGAATTCCAAGCCACACCGTGAAGCTTTGTAGAGGGTGTTGGACGTGGCATACGTGGATCACGATGTCACAATTGAGCAGGTTGATAGCATTGTTGCAAATATAACCGCTTGCAACAATTTCAGCTTCTGTGATGTTGATCTTCCCGAGGAGAGAAAAGACCACAATTTGGCTTTACATATATCTATGAACTATAAGGATGATGCCTTGTCCAATGTGTTGGTGGACACAGGATCATCACTCAATGTATTGCCAAAATCCACTCTTGCTAAACTTTCATATCAAGGGCCTCCCATGAGGCAAAGTGGGGTGGTAGTGAAGGCGTTCGATGGATTGTGCAAAAGTGTGATTGGTGAATTAGAACTCCCAATCAAGATTGGACCTAGTGATTTCCAGATCACTTTCCAGGTCATGGATATTCATCCCTCTTATAGCTGTTTTCTTGGCAGACCATGGATTCATGAGGCAGGCGCCGTGACATCCACCCTACACCAAAAGTTGAAGTTCGTGAAGAACAAGAAGTTGGTGGTGATAGAGGGAGAGAAGGCTCTCTTGGTCAGCCATTTATTTTCCTTCTCATATATTGATGCTGAGGATGAGGTTGGGACTCCGTTCTAAGTCTTGTCTATTGTTGAGCCTCAGAGAAAAGGACTTTCTTCATTTGTCTCCTATAATGATGCGAAGATGGCCATTGAGCATGGTGTAACTACCGGTTTGGGGAAATTGATCAAGTTGGAAGATAACAAGTCCCGAGCTGGCATAGGGTATTCTTCTGGTGTTTCCAATGATCTTGGGATGTTCCAGAGTGGAGGTTTCATCCACACCGTTGAAGATCAGGAAACTGCTGCCATTGTTGAAGATTTTGAAGAGGAAGGCCTTGGCAACTTTATCATACCTGGAGGAATCTGCAATAATTGGGTCGCTGTTGATGTTCCAACAGTTATCCATCAGTCAACTTAATGTGTTCATTTTGTTCAAAAAACCCTTCCCCCATGCCAAAAGGAGAAGTGAAGACATTGTTGGCATAATTTGATTAATACAATGATATTCATTCAATAATCACAGGTTAAATGTTTGTTTTCCAAAATTATTTTTCCTTTTAGCTTTTTGCATGAAACTGGTGATCACTATAAAACCCTAAAAAAGAGAATAAAATCAATCTTGTCATCTGCATAATAATTTGCCTTGTTTGAATTCTGAAATCTCTTTTATACTCAAAATCATTATGCAGGTTAATCAAACTCATTGAACATAATGATCCAACACCATCTCCCAACTTTAAGTTTCCTGTATTTGAGGTAGAAGAAGATGATGTTGAAGAGATTCCTGATGAGATTACCCGTCTGCTTGAGCACGAGGAGAAGATCATTCAACCGCATCTTGAGAATCTAGAAACAATCAACTTGGGGTTTGAAGACAGCATTCATGAAGTAAAGATTGGGGAACTCCTTGAAGAGTCTGATAAGAAGGGGTTGATCGAGTTGCTACGAGAATACGTCGACGTCTTTGCCTGGTCGTATGAAGACATGCCTGGTCTAGATACTGATATCATGCAACATTTCTTGCCGTTGAAGCCTGAGTGTGTTCCTGTGAAGCAGAAGCTCAGAAGCAAATTGAGGCAGGGTTTCTGGTGACTTCTACATATCCTCAGTGGGTGGCCAATATTGTGCCCGTGCCTAAGAAATATGGAAAAGTCTGAATGTGTATGGATTACCGTGACTTGAATAAAGCTAGTCCAAAAGATGATTTTCCTCTACCACACATTGATATGTTGGTAGACAATACAGCTAAATTCAATGTCTTCTCATTTATAGACGGATTTTCCGGTTATAATCATATTAAAATGGCACCCAAGGATATGGAGAAGACATCATTTATTACACCTTGGGGAACATTCTGTTATCGAGGGATGCCCTTCGGTTTGAAGAACGTCGGAGCCACGTATCAACGCGCTATGACTAGCTTGTTTCATGATATGATGCATAAGGAGATTGAGGTGTATGTTGATGATATGATTGCAAAGTCGAAAACAAAAGTTGAACATGTAGAACACTTGTTGAAGCTTTTCCAACGTTTGAGGAAGTACAAACTTTGCCTGAATCCGAACAAGTGTGCATTTGGAGTCCGTTCCGGCAAGTTATTGGGCTTTATTGTCAGGGAAAGATGTATTGAAGTTGTTCCTGCCAAGGTCAAAGCAATACAAGAGATGCCTGTGCCCAAAACTGAGAAGCAAGTGTGAGGTTTTCTTGGCCGCTTGAATTACATTTTGAGATTTATATCCCACATGACTGCCACGTGTGCGCCTATATTCAAGCTCCTCCGGAACGATCAGCGTCATGATTGGACCGAGGATTTCCAAAAGGCCTTTGATAGTATCAAAGAGCCTCCCATTCTGTCTCCGCCTGTTGAAGGGAGACCTTTGATTATGTAGTTGACCGTGCTTAATGATTCCATGGGATGTGTCCTTGGTCAGCAAGATGAATCAGGAAAGAAAGAGTATGCGATATACTACTTGAGTAAAAAGTTTACTGATTGTGAGTCTCGTTACTCAATGCTTGAGAAGACATGCTATGCTTTGGCTTGGGCTGCTAAGCGTTTGCGCCAATATATGTTGAATCATACGACTTGGTTGATATCCAAAATGGATCCAATCAAGTATATCTTTGAGAAGCCTGCTTTATTTAGGAGAATTACCCGTTGGCCGATGTTGTTATCCGAGTATGATATTGAGTATCGAGCTCAAAAGGCTATTAAAGGTAGTATATTGGCTGACCATCTGGCACATCAACCAATTGAAGATTATCAGTCTGTGTAGTATGACTTCCCTGATGAGGAGATTATGTATTTGAAGATGAAAGACTGTGATGAGCCTACGCTCGATGAAGGGCCAGAGCCTGGTTCCCGATGGGGCATGGTGTTCGATGGCGCTGTTAATCAGTATGGAAATGGTATTGGGGCAGTGATTATTACTCCTCAAGGCACACATTTTCCTTTTACAACAAGGCTAACTTTCAAATGCACGAATAATATGGCGGAGTATGAGGATTGTATTATGGGTTTGGAAGAGTGTATTGATCTTAGAATCAAACATCTTGATGTTTATGGTGATTTGGCCCTTGTTGGTAATCAGATTAAGGGGGAATGAGAGATGAATCAGCCTGGCCTCGAGATCAGAATCGAATGACAGATGCTCTCGCTATGCTTGCTTCAATGATTGTTGTCAATTATTAGAATGAAGTCCCAAATATTACTGTGATGCGCTTGGATAGACAAGCTCACGTGTTTGCAGTTGAGGTAGTGAAAGATGATAAGCCATGGTATTATGATATTAAGTGTTTTCTTCAGAGTCAGACTTACCCGCATGGGGCATCTGTTAAAGACAAGTAGACTTTGAGGAGATTATCTGGTAGTTTCTACCTTAATGGTGATGTGCTTTACAAGAGGAATTTTGACATGGTTCTGCTCAAATGCGTGGATAGACACGAAGCAGACCTGTTGATGACTGAAGTCCATGAAGGTTCATTTGGTACTCATTCCAATGGGCAGGCTACTATTGGCTGACAATGGAGTTTGACTGCTGCAAATATGTGAAGAAATGCCACAAGTGTCAGATTTATGTAGATAAGATTCATGTTCCCCCGACACTTCTCAATGTTATTTCCTCACCATGGACTTTCTCCATGTGGGTGTAAAACCCCAAAATTTACCCTACATTTTTTCTTGGAAACATGGGATTATGTTTCACACTTCATTGGCATCATACTAGGTCATACTCATTGCATACTACATTAGTGACTTGGGAATCAGGTTTTGATTGATCACTCCTTAACATAAGGAGCTCACACAAAGCATGATTAAGAATTGGAATTCATTCTCTAAGTATACAAGTCTCAAGGGTCTCAGGGGGCTCCAGGTATCTTATTATGGTCCTCAGTTCATCAGTGAAGGATTCCGAGCTATCAGAGTGTTCATCTGGATTTAATCAAAAATTAGGGTTTCATGGCTACTTGCAATAGGAAATGTTTGGTTGGAAGTAGATGAGGTTATCCATCCCATCATTGGAGAGGCATCTTGGCCTAGGAAGATTCACAATTATCTCAGAAAGATCCATTGGCAAGCAGTGCAATCAGTTTCCGATCAATTTTGCCCTAAAACTAGGGTTTGGTATAAAATCAGTTTATTTATGATTCTTTGGGTGAAACTCTTTTCCATGGCCCTCCATATGTCCACAAGGGTCTACATACAAAAAATCAGCTCTTTATTTGAGCTAGAGGTGCTTCAATTGATCACTGGAATCGGGAATCAGACAGTTTGGGAAAAGTCAACTGTGGGGCCAGAAAAGTCAACTCCTGACTTTTTGAGAGTGGAATCTCAAAATTCATGCCCAGGGGAGCCTACATGTGAAATTTGATCAAGGTTGGATCATGGATTCATCATTTAATCAGGAATTGGAAAAGTTACCTAATTTGGAAATGGTTCACTTTCCATTTAGGGCAAGTTTTCATGATTATTGCACCAACTTTAAGCCCATTTTCCATCAAGATAAAAGCTCCAATTGAAGTTGTTCCTCTTGTTCCAAGCTTTCTAGAGATATAAAGTTTGCTCCATTTGGATTAAAATTGAGAAAGTTATGCTTAGTCAAAGTGAGACATTTTTTAGGACACTTAGACAAATTTCTAAGTCTCAAAATCTTCAAAGTTTATCAAGACTTCTTGGCCAGTTTTCTTGCATTTCAAGGAATCATTTGAAAAAAAATTCTTCACAACAATTACACCTTGCCAAGTCCTCTTTCACCTCCTTTTGGAATCATCTCATTTGGATCGATGATTTGAGAGATACATTCACCTAAAGTGGGCACCATGACTTAATTTTCTAGGCAGATTTTAGGCCAAACTGGCCCAACCATTTTGCAGTTGTGGTGACATGACTTTGAGGCCATTTTTCACCTTCTTCCATTCATCATTTCAACTTGTGCTCAACATGAAAGATGATATACTCCATGAGATCTTTCTACTATTTGCATTGTCTCACCAATTGGTAGCTTGATCATCAAGTTACCTGGCCACAAAGTCACCATCTTGGAATGTTTTCTTGCTTGTCAAACCATCCATGCTCCATGCTGCACAAACCAAGTCACGTTTTTTACCTCATTTGTCCATTCATTGGATATTCACTCACTTAAGTTTGGCCCAAATTAACACAAATATCATATGTCCATTCCTAATACACCTCACTTTACTTATGGACAACATGGATTTCAAGGCCCATTAGAACATTTAATCCACCATATTTAAAAGGCTGAAAACCCTAAACCTAGAAGAAGGCATTGTGAATTTTCGTGGCAAGCAAGGCAAAGCTTCATCACATATTAGATTCCATTCCTCTTCCATTCTCTCCACAACCAAGAGGCAAAGGACCTAGCTTCCACTAGGTAATCATCTCACTCCATCATCCATGGCCATGTATTGATATACCTATGTTGTTCACCATGCTATTCTCATCATGCTCATCTATGCTCATCATTGTTATCACTATTGTTTACCATGGTATTTGTATGCTTGCTTCATGCTCATTATCATGATAACCATATGCTATGCCTGTTTTTGAAGCCCTCCACATGAGGCAATGTTCTTAATATGGATTTATGCATGCTGAGTTTTTTTGCCCTAGCCCGTGCCCATGTTGTCACCTGTTGACAACATTGCTCCATGATTAAGCCATCATTTTTACTACAACAAGTCACCATGTTAATCTACACATTTCATACTTGAGTTTTGGTTTTTATTTCGTGTCATTTGGTGCCCTATGGTGGTTGCATTCTTGAGTGGAAAATTGAAAAAATCCACTGCTGTTTCACGTTTTCTGCATGCACGGCATTAGGGTTTATCCCATGAAAAAGACGATGATGTGGCGCTTTATAAGTCGTTAGATCCCTTGCCCATGTTTTATTCATGTCCGTCCAGGCATTTTTGTCTTCTAGTCACTTAAAATAACATGACCAATTGATAAATGTTACATGAATCTTTTAAATAAAATGTTATTTGCATGGTGTCACGCGCGGGATTATTATTTGGATCAGTGGGCCTGCGCATCTGCTTTTGACACCACCCTTTCCTGGCCCATCATCATCATTCCTTCCATTTTCATTTTCTTTTTTAATTCTTATTTTTATTCTATTTTGATTTAAACTAATAAAAAATATTTTCTTTATTCATAAAAATTCCCAAAAATATTTTCCACATTTCTTGATGTCTTACTTAATTTTATTTAATTTTTATTTTCGTATTTATTTAATGTTAATATTTTATTTTAATTATTTATTCTAAATGGTCCATTTTAACACACATTTTTTTCTTGATTTTATTTTTATGCCTTAAAATTATTTTTAGCTTTTGATTTTTGGGATGAAGGTTGACCATTGTCCCATGGTCAACCTGACCTTTTATGGGAATTTTATTTCCCATTTTTAAATTTATTTTGGATATATTTCTAACCTAGTCTTGTTGGTTGACTTTTGGTTTGACCTATGTTTTATTTTAATTAATTCTTGCACTAATTTTCATTATTTTTAAAATCTTTTTGGGGGATGATGATGGCCTGACCCCATCTTACTTATTTTAATTTTTCATAATTTTCTTGATTTATTTGCTATTTTATTTGATAATTTTTAAGTTGACTTGAATTTTCAATTGACTTCTTTACGATCGATGTTTGAATTGGGGATTGCTTATGGCAATTGAAGAAATCTTTTGATCCTCCCTTGTTCATTTCATATTCCATGTATTAGAGGCCTTATACCTTTATTTTATTTGATCCTTACCTCATCTCCTGATTAAATTATTCAGTGGACCTCTTTTGTGCATCTTTTCATCCGTCTAATCCATCTATCATTTGTGATACTTGCTTCTTTCATCCATGCTTATTATGTCTTGATTGTTTGACATGTTCATATTCTCATGCATTGTTTAATGCTCCATTATTTGATTCTTTGGTTTGATTATACACTTGTTTACTTATCTGATTTGGTTGGTAAGTGTTGCCTACTTGTATGATGTATGAGGCATATATTCTTACTGTTTGATTGCCATGAACAATCCCCATTCATAACAAATGTACCCCTCTCCCATGAAGTGTATAATATTTATTCTTTCATTCTTTATTCTTCTGTTAATACAAGAATTAAAACGAACATTCGATAATCATTTCAAAACAAGATCAAAAGCTCGATCCAACGTCGAGTAATCATTTTCAAAACTTAACAGAACCAACACGTATTCATCCGTCCTTTTGTAAGTCAATTGCTTCATGCATTTCCATTTCTCTTGTAAGTCGATTGCTCCAGGCATTGCCATTTACCTGTAAGTCGATTGCTTCTGGCATCGCCATCTACCCTTATCCGTGACGCCCCGCCTTGCTCCATCCGTAGACTCTTGTTCCGTTTAGATAGCACCCATTAGGTAAAACCCTTTGTATGATAACATAGGTAGAATTCCCCCATTCTTTTCATGCTAACATTAGGTAGATGTTCCTTTCTGTAAATCCTAACACATAGGTCCACATTACATGACAACTCTAAGGCAGAGCTTCCCCGATTTTAGACCTTGTGTGCGTCTCCGATCTTGTGGCATGTCAATCCGTTCTTTTGCAAAGAGGTAACTGCCTAAGACTCGATTCAGCGAGCTGCAACACCTACTGCTAAGATGTTGAACACATTGCCCACTTTTCTTTGACACATTTGGTGTCCTCTTTTGTAAGTCCATGTTCAGATGGCAATCCTTAACCCCTAGTTAGTCGATCTACGACAACTCTGATTCTCATGTTCAGATGAGATGCGTAGGCACGAGATGCGATGTCTTGCCGAGTTTTGACTGACGACTAACAACTAATCCTTGCTTGCTTTCGCCCTTGTTGCGATTCTTTTCTCTCGCCCTCGTTGCGATCGAGACCTTCCCTTTCTCTTGCCCAAGTTGCAACCGAGACCTTTGTTCCCGTAGTTAGCTGAACTACATTTTGCTCTGATTCTCATTCCAGATGAGATACGTAGGCATAAGACGCGATGTCTTACCGAGCACACTTCTCTTTCGCCCATAGGTACCCGAGCTACGAAGACTCTGATTCTCATGTTCAGATGAGATACATAGGAAGTGGATGTGACATCCTTGCGAGTCATTTTCTTTTGACCCTCTTTTTGTAAATAGTACCTTAGATATACCTACACCCTTTAGACTTGAACAACAAGAGTGGATCCCGTAGAGTACTACGGATGCGTAGGGGTGCTAATACCTTCCCTACGCATAATCGACTCCCGAACCCTAAATTTGGTTGCGAGACCTTGTCTTTTCCTTCTCTTCAGGTTTTCTTCGATAGTTTCCTTTCCCTCCATTGGGATAAACAACGAGCGGTGGCGACTCTTCTGTTTTCTCTTTTCTCGCCGGTTGTTATTTTCGCATCCAGTTGCGACAGCTGGCGACTCTGCTGGGGATCCGGTTTCCCTATGCGAGTCCCTCCTAGCTTTTATGAGTTTCTTGTTTGTGGGGTGTTTATTCTTTTGTACAGTTATTTACTTTCAGCATTTATCTGATTTATCTTATTGCATTGTGTACATATGATTGCTGTATTTGTTGGATCTGTTGGGTTGGTTGTTTGTTGGGATGGGTTGTTCTATGAGAGATAAGCCCACTACCCAGGCTTGAGCGTACACACAGGTTTTAGAATGGATAGTCATGAGGCTTGCGTAGTATGTTGCTACGTTAAGTCGTTCATGAAGACCCACACCCAGACAAGGTTTCTTTTGGATACATTGTGTCCTACGGGTGTTCCGTAACGACAAGATGTTCCTCTAGAAATCGTCGACTCTGGTGACCATTTCCCGAGAACTCAGTCGAGGCCTCTCCTTCGAGATGCGGTTATGTTAGCTCTGGTGGGCGCATTCTCGCTGCTCAATCCGAGGACCACAAGGCTGGGAACTTTCTTTTAGGATGTCCTGTTGAGGGGAGTCGGTTGAGGTCTTTTGTCTCGTAATAATGCCAAACCTTCAGTGGTAAACGTATTATTCTCGACTAAAGGGCTAGAAGCTGACAAACTTTTGTTCTTAGAACCTACCAGTGAGGGGCAGGATAAATTCAGGAAACCTTAACCTTCAACCAACCCGGTTTTCTGGTATTCTTATTTGAGCAGAGCTTTGATCTCTTATATGTTCCTCAGTGGTTTTCTCTTCAGATAGTGCGACCTGACAGTTGTTCAAGCAGATACAGCAGTCTGGATTCCCATGTCACTGTATTGCATCACATCATTTTGCATTCATACCATTTAACACATGTTTATCTTTTCCCGGGGGCTTATATCTTCTTCTTTATTCTAGTCAGGGTTTTCTCATGCTGTTTATCTAATGTGAGACTGGAATCAAGGGGTAGAATATCCTTTCGAATTGATAAACATGTCATTGCATTTGCATATTCATTAGCATGTCTTGCATAACAGGTATCGCCGCAGTGTTCTCAGTTTGTTTGGTATTCCACTAGCAGGATAGTTGACTCAGGCATTCACCGATATGGTACCCGAAGAAACCAACAAAGAGCGATGGAAGGTCTACAAGCAGAGCTCGCTGAGATGAGGATTCGCATGTATCAGTTCATGGAAGTGGTCCAAGGAGTGGCTCAGGGACAGCAGGAGCTTAGATTGTTGGTACAGAGGAATCCCCCTACTACTCAACCAGAGGTTGTGGCTGATCCTCCAGCTGGAGAGGTTAATGGACCCAATGAATCGGGGCCTATCTCGATCCCATATGTCAACCTTGATCAACAACCCATCCATGATGATCAGGAGGATTAGTTCCCCCTGCTTCAGGAGGACTTTGGCACGGGCCATGGTATGGACCCTATGTTTCGGAGACTGGAAGAGAGGTTGAAAGATGTGGAAGGGCATAATTCTCTTGGTGTGGATGTTCCTGACTTAGGGATGGTCCCAGGTGTGAGAGTTCCACCAAAGTTCAGAGTCCCAGCTTTTGATAAGTACGATGGCAACTCTTTCCCGAAGACTCATGTACAAGCTTACTTCCGCAAGATGGTTGTGTATTCTGATTATGAGAAGTTGCTCATGTACTTCTTCCAGGACAGCCTAGCTAGGGCATCCTTGGAGTGGTATATGAGGCTGGACAGAGCCTATATTCGCTGCTGGAGAGACTTGGCTGAGGCCTTTGTGAAGCAATATCAATACAATGCGGATATGGCACCTGACAGGACTCAACTCCAGAATTTGTCTCTCAAGAGCAACGAGTGCTTCAAAGAGTATGCTCAACGCTGGAGAGAGATGGATTCCCGTGTTCAGCCTCTGATGTTGGAAAAAGAGATGGCCAACATGTTTATGAATACACTACCCGGGTCTTATTTGGAGCGTCTGGTGGGTTGCAACGCCTCCAATTTTGCTGATGTGGTCTCTACCGGTGAGAGGGTGGAGAACTACTTGAAGACGTGTAAGATCCAAATTGGGGTTGGATCATCTTCGGGGTCAAAGAAGTCGTTCTTAGGAGGACAGAAGAGGAGAGAAGGGGATGCAAATGTTGTGTCTTCTTATCAGAACAGGGGTAACCGAAGGAGCAATTTTCAGAATTACCATCAGCAACCTTATGTTGCAGCTGTGACCATTCTGGCTGCAGCACCAATGCAACAACGACAAACTCAACGTCAACAAAATCAATACCAAAAATAACAGGGTAGCAGACCTGCTTATCAATAGAGACAGAGGATGATGGATAGGTGTTTCGACAATCTTCCGATGTCGTACGCCCAATGGCTTCCCAATCTTCAGCAGCTACAACTTGTGCGGTTACGCACTTTGGCTCCTCCTATTGGCAGGCTTCTAGTAGGTTATGACGCCAACGCTAGGTGTAATTTCCACTCTGGGGCACCTGGCCACACTATTGAGAACTGCAAAGCTTTTAAGCACGTAGTTCAGGACCTTATTGACTCAAAGGCCATTAACTTTGCGTCGGCTCCTAATGTTGTCAACAATCCCATGCCGTAGCATGGTGGGGCAAATGTTAACATGGTGGAAGGAGAGGTCAAACCCGTCAAGGAGGTGTTGAAACTGAAGACTCTGCTGTTGGAGATTAAAGAATACTTGCTGAAGGCAGATGTCTTCCCCGGTTGTGGGAGCAGTTGTTTGGGTTGTGCTGCATAGAGTGGGGGTTGTGTGAGGCTGCAGTAGGGTATACAGGCCTTGCTCGATGATGGTATCCTCCAAGCTGAAGGCTTATCTGCCTGGGAGTCTGTTGAAGGGGTTTTGGAAGAGGTGTTTGAAGATGCCATTGCTGGTGAAGATTTTACAAATGTTGTTCCTGTTGAGTTTGTAATTCCTGATGATGTAATTAATTTTCCCAATGTTGTTGCTGATATTCCAAACATTATGGTTGATTCCGATGTAATTAATGAACTTGATTCCGATGTGTCGGATGTTTGCATTCTATGAATAAGATTTCTGAGTATGACTGTGATGTTGCCACTATCATGATTTTCTACACAACTACTCAGATCAGTGTACCAGAAGCGCAACCGGTACCACCAGTGCGACCGCATCAATCCACTATGACTATCACGACCCCTGGTCCTTTACCTTTCACCAGCGAAAGGGCCATTCCTTGGCATTACGGGGGGAGTGTGTACACGCATGATCATGGAGTGGAGCAGCCACTGAAAGTAGAAGAGGTGCAAAATCAGAAGTCTGAACCTGAAGTTGACATAAAAGATCCCGCAGTGGACAATGTTGGTGGAATCGGGCGATTCACCAGAAGTGGTAGACTGTTCTCACCACCGGTTACCCAACCTGATAGTGCTGATTCCGTGGCGAAGGCCAAAGGCAAGCAAGTTGTGAACGAGGGTACCTCTGCACCACAGGCTGGCTCTGAGCCTGCCTTTGCGAAAGATGTGGACGAGCTCTTGAGAATCATAAAGAAAAGCGACTACAAGGTAGTCGATCAGTTGATTCAGACGCCGTCTAAGATATCTATTCTCTCACTCCTGCTGTGTTCAGAGGCACACAGGGAGGCACTCCTGAAGGTCCTTAATGCTGCATATGTGCCTCAGGAGATCTCAGTGAACCAACTAGAAGGGATCGTTGCAAATGTTCATGCAAGCAACAGGTTGGGTTTTACTGATTCTGACTTGACGCCAGCTGGTCGCGATCATAACAAGGATTTGCATATTTCGATGGATTGTAAAGACACTGTGCTATCCCATGTTCAGGTGGATACATGTTCCTCTCTCAATGTGCTACCCAAGAGAGCCCTGTCAAAGTTAGATGTAGAAGGTTTGATCTTGAAGCCTTCCGATCTTGTGGTGAGAGCCTTCGATGGTTCTAAGAGGTCGGTGTTCGGAGAGGTAGAATTGCCAATTTAGATTGGATCACAAACCTTCAACACCGTCTTCTATGTGATGGATATCAGTCCTTCGTATAGCTGCTTGCTGGGTCGTCCTTGGATCCACAATGCCGGGGCAGTCTCCTCGACCTTGCATCAGAAGATCAAGTTCCCGGTCAACGGAAGAATTATCACTGTCTGTGGTGAGGAGGATATTCTGGTCAGTCACCTGTCTACATTCAAGTATGTAGAGGTAGAAGGTGAGATTCATGAGACCCTGTGTCAGGCCTTTGAGGCAGTTTAAGTCAAGGATGTAGCTCCAGTGGAAGAGGTTGAAGTAGGTGCCTCTATTTCGTCCTTCAAGCAGGCACAGGCCTTGGTAAATTCAGGTGTTGCTCCCGGTTGGGGACGTCTGTTGGATTTACCTATGAAGGAAGACATGTTTGGGATTGGGTATCAGCCAGTATTGACTTCTACAACTTCGACGCGTCAGACTCGTCAGGGGCCGATTACTTTCTCCAGTGATGGGATCATTCAGTACGGCCAGGTCTCTACAATCAACAAAGATAGTGATTGTGACATTGACAACTGGGTGCGTCCAAGGGTCCCGGGTGAAGTTCTCCGCAACTGGTCTTCTGAAGAGATTATCCAAGTCACTCTTCTTGAAGAGTAACTTTCTTTGTTTATTCATGCATATCCAAGTCTTACGTTCCGCCCAGGGCGTAATGACTCATTGTAGGGATCATCTATGTGAATACCTGCATTTTTTATCATAAATAAAGGACGTCTTTTTGCATTCAAATATTTTGTTCACTGTCTTTCTATTTTTGCAGTTTTCAAAAATCAAAAAAATATATTTGGCAATGTTTTATTTAGTTTTCACTCCTTGTTCACACTCATAAGCACATACCATCACTCATGCAGATACACGTCACCAGATCCTATTGATAACAATTCTGCTAGGGCTCGCTTCGACTTTGAAAATCCAATCTTTCAAGTTGAAGAAGAGGGTGATGAAGACTGTGAACTCCCTGAAGAACTTGTGAAGCCAGCTCTCACCGGAAGGGTTGCTCGTTGGCAAATGGTACTGACAGAGTACGACATCCAGTATACATCCCAGAAAGCCATCAAAGGGAGTATTCTGTCGGACTATCTTGCTCAGCAGCCGATTGATGATTATGAGCCGATGAAGTTTGATTTTCCGGATGAAGACATCATGCTCCTCAAGATGAAAGACTGTGAAGAGCCAGTTATTGAGGAGGGACCTGATCCAGATGAAAAGTGGACTTTAATGTTTGATGGGGTTGTCAATGCCAAAGGAAGTGGAATTGGTGCTGTCATTACTACTCCGAAAGGTGCCCACATGCCTTTCACCGCTCGTCTAACTTTTGAGTGCACCAAAAATGAAGCTGAGTATGAAGCATGTATCTTGGGTATTGAGCAAGCCATAGATTTGAGAATTAAGACTCTAGACATCTTCGGAGATTCAACTCTAGTGATCAACCAAGTGAATGGTGATTGGAATACTCTCCAGCCTAATCTGGTCCCCTACAGAGATTACACGAGAAGACTGTTGACTTTCTTCACAACAGTAAAGTTGTATCATATACCTCGTGATGAAAACCAGATGGCAGACGCTCTTGCTACTCTATCCTCCATGATGAAGGTGATTGGGTGGAACTATGCTCCCAGGATCAATATTATGCGCCTTGATAAGGCCACATATGTGTTTGCTGCTGAACTGGTAGTTGATGAAAAGCCCTCGTATCACGACATTAAGTGCTTTCTGAAGAATCAAGAGTACCCTGCAGGGGCATCCAACAATGATAGAAAGACTTTGAGAAGGTTGGCGGGCAGTTTCTTCTTGAACAAAGACGGTGTGCTGTATAAGAGGAACTTCGACATGGTCTTGCTCAGATGCGTGGATAGACACGAAGTGGACATGTTAATGCAGGAAGTTCATGAAGGCTCCTTCGGTACTCATGTCGGCTGACATGCAATGGCTAAGAAATTGTTGAGAGCGGGTTATTACTGGATGACCATGGAATCTGATTGTTTCAAATATGCTCGGAAGTGTCATAAATTCCAGATTTGTGCTGATAAGGTGCATGTGCCGCCAAATCCTCTGAATGTGATGTCTTCGCCGTGGCCGTTTGCTATGTGAGACATTGATATGATTGGAGAGATTGAGCCGACTGCTTCCAATGAGCATCGCTTCATCCTTGTTGTCATCGACTATTTCACCAAGTGGGTCGAAGCAGCGTCATTTGCGAAGGTCACCAGACATGTGGTTGCCCGATTCATTAAGAAAGAAATCATTTGTCGTTATGGGATTCCCGAAAGAATCATTACTGATAATGGTTCTAATCTCAATAACAAAGTGATGAAGGAGTTGTGCCAGAACTTCAACATTCAGCATCACAATTCTTCCCCTTATCGTCCTAAGATGAACGGTGCTGTTGAGGCAGCAAACAAGAACATAAAGAAGATTGTGCAGAAGATGGTCGTTACGTACAAAGATTGGCATGAGATGCTACCCTTCGCCTTGCATGGGTACCGCACTTCAGTACGTACATCGACCGGGGCAACCCCTTACTCCCTTGTGTATGGTATTGAAGCAGTCCTACCTGTTGAAGTGGAGATTCCTTCTCTAGGAGTCCTACTGGATGTCAAGTTAGACGAAGCTGAATGGATTCAGACAAGGTTCAATGAGTTGAGTCTTATCGAATAGAAACGGATGGCAGCCATTTTTCATGGGCAGTTGTATCAGAGTCGGATGAAGAGAGCCTTTGATCAGAAAGTGCATCCTCGATGCTTCCAAGTTGGAGATTTAATGTTGAAAAGGATCCTTCCTCCTCAGGCAGATCACAAGGGCAAGTGGACTCCTAACTCTGATGCACCATATATTGTCACCAAGATTTTTGATGGTGGAGCCTTAATGGTTGCAACTATGGATGGTGAAGACTTCACTTCCCCTGTGAACTCAGACGCAGTTAAAAAATACTTCGCATAAAATAGACCCGCTAGACAATAAAAAGAATAGTCCAGGCAAAAAATGGGCATCCCGGCGAACCAAGAAAATGAAAAAGGTTCAGGCAAAAGTTAGGGATTAAAAATGAAAAGATTGTACACCCGGTAAGTTGAAAACCTGAAAAGGCAACTTAGGCAAAAATGGGTATCCCGGTGGATTGAAAACCCGAAAGGGCGATCCAGGAAAAAGTTAGGGATTAAGCGAATGACTGCGTTCTGAGTAGTTCTGAATCTCATCTCGTGTCGATAACTGGAAACTTTTGAAGGGTAGGAAACAGTCCAATCACCTTTTTCAAAAAGCTGATCATCTGGAGGATCTTGAAGACGAGCGAGTCATAGCATAATTGGAACCCGATAGAAATCCACTTCACATTGCCATTGGATTAATTTCTGTTTTTATCTTTTGTGCAATTACCTCTTTCCAGGGATTGCTTCCTGATTTAAATGACTATTCAGATGCCATTCAATCAATGAAATCATGTTATTCAGTATACCTCTGTGTCATTTTCATTTTACTGTTTTGTTTACAAAAATGATGTCCGAATTTTTGATAAACATTGCATCATGAAACATAAGAGTTTTACAGGTACATGCTTAATAAACATTTAAAATTGTTGTAAATGTTAAGTGCTTTGGATCGTCTATTTAGAACAGGTACACTCGGGGCATTTCCTTAAGGCTCCCAGTAGATGATCGCGGATGTTTTGCTTCAACAGTTGGTATCTTATCCCTGCAAAGTTGGTTCAAGCGTTGGATTCTTCAATCCCCATCGGGTTCTCACCACTGTACTTCCCCAAGCATTTGTTTTAGATTATACATTCCCCAGTGGAGTCAACAGTGTCAGACTGTATATCCCCAACGGAGTCGACAGTGCCAGACTGTATCTTCCCAGTAGAAGCGGCTACTCCTCAGAGTTCGATGCCAGGTCGATGATCTCGACGTTAGACCCGTGGTCCCTTCCCTGGAAACAGAATCTCGGTACCGTATCGGTGTTTGCTTCCCCTGCTGAGTCGTCTCTCTCGTAGATTTTGGTTGCCAGAACTGTAAGACCCCAATTTTGTCCCTAAGATCCCTCATGGCATCATATCATAACATTGCATTGCCTCAAAGATCATTGGACACCTTGCTTCCTTCCCTGTGGGTGGGGATCTTTTTGAGAGTTATTCTTGATCACCAAGCATGTTTGTATTTGTATATTATTGGTTTTTTTAATCACTAACCAAAAGTACAAAAATATGTCATTAACCCTTTGTGTTGCAGATGAAGCATTAACAGGTCAAGGCAATCAAGGGCATTCATTGAGCAATAGATGGTGGTCATTCTTGAGATTTGGACCCCACAATCATTCACAAGAGTTCATATGAGTTATGATGTCATTTTGAAGCAAAATCCCAAGTGGTAGAGGCTTAAATTTCATCAGAACATTCTCAAGTCATCTGAAGACCTAGAAAGTCAACTGCAAAGTCAACTGTGGATTTGGAGGTGGGAAGTGATTGGAAATACTTAATTCATGTTCAAACAAGTCTCATTTGACATTTCAAACACTCACTTTGAAGAATTTGAGGTCCAGTCAAAAATTTCCCAAAATAGCAAGTGACCTATAATTTGAACTTTCCAAAAATGGAGAGGTTTTGGACCAACTTCAACTCAATATTACATCATCAATAAGGCTTCAAATGAAATTTTGTTGAAAATGAAAGTTGTAGATATTTCTCTCCCATTTCCAAAATGTCCAAGATCATGAATTTCTAATGTGTGGTTGAGGAGATATGATCAAATCATGGCAAAGTGTGTTCAAAGATTCAAATGGGCATAACTTTTGAACCAAAGCTCCAAATTGAGTGGTTCTTTTTGCAATATACTCCTCATGACTTGTAGTTTCTTAACATCTCATTACATGGCTTGAATTCCATTTTCATAATCATGTGCTCACTCATGAAGATTTTTGAAGGAAATTTCATAAAACCATTTTTGATGATTGTATGCATACAAAACCATTTCCAAAGCTTGCATGGAGTAATTTTAAGTGATTTTGGGCCTCATGGTGGTACTGTTCACGCTTGCATGAAGTGCATGAGGTGAAAAACCATTTTTGTACATACACCTCATAAGTTGCTAATCTCATTTGCATTAGGCTTAAACAGGTTTTAAACATGATTAGCATGGCATATATAAGGTTAAACATAATTGTTTTCATCATT
This sequence comes from Lathyrus oleraceus, assembly GCF_024323335.1. NCBI lineage: Eukaryota > Viridiplantae > Streptophyta > Magnoliopsida > Fabales > Fabaceae > Lathyrus > Lathyrus oleraceus. The sequence goes on along the minus strand of NC_066584.1, from coordinate 343,817,657 downwards.
AACTACATTTTCAGATCTGAATCTCAAAATTCTCCAAATTTTTCTCTCAAAAATATTTTGCAATTCTTCACACAAGAGCATTCTCTATTGATTGATTCATGCTCAGGATGTGTTTTTGAGGAGATTTGAACGTGGAATTGGAAGAAACCGTGCCAGTTTGGACCAAATTCGAAGCTTGAAGCATCAATGGAGATTGGAAATTGAGCTGGATTCCCGTACATTTGAGCTTCAAATTCATCATCAATCACTTCAATAAGCATTGTGGAGGGACTTTGAGGCATTGCTGAGCTTCATAGAGCACGGTTCCAGTTGTTGTTCTTCAAAGAGGTCAGAATTCAACCTCTCTAATTCTCAAATTCTTTGTTATATTCATGTAGATCTTTTGCTGGTGATGATTTTGGTATAAAGTTTGATTGAAATGGCTCAATATTCATGAAGATATGCTTGATTGAAAGTTTGATGTTGATTTTGATTTTCTTCGATCTGAACTTGTTTTGACGTTTTTGCATGAATTGTTTATGGATCTTGCATGTGCATGTGATGATGATTCGAATGGTATAATTTTAGTTGATTTCTGTAGTTTTTCTGAATTTTCTGGAAATTCACATGAAGATCATCATGATCTTCATCTTCAACCTATGAAGTTCATAGCGGTTCCAGATTCGCTATGACTTTGCTAAGATTTTGCTATGAAATGTTCATAGGATTAGCTACGAATTCTGGAAACGCGCAGGTTTAGGGTTTAAGACCAAAACATGGTCGTTTTAGGTTGGCGCGCCAAATTTGAATGTGTGCTCGATTCGATACTGAGCGAAGGAACTTTTCAAACTGCCTTGCCATTTTTCATGTTTCCCTCCTATTTTCAAATGCTATTTCCATTTTTGACTTCAAATTTTTTCATCAACTTAGAAAAATCATATAAAATTGAAAACTCATCCAAATTCATCCCAATTTTTTGCAAAATGCTCCTTATTCTGTCTAGTTTTTTATGAGCATGAATTTGCAAGTTGTGCCTGGCTGGAAAAATAATTTGTTCTAGGTTGATTGATCACATGTACATTTATGACATTGCTTGATTGAAACTATCATGAAATGCTTGTTTCTTATCCAATGGCTTTGAAATTTTGCATGATGAATCTAGACACATTGCTGGACATTTTGGTTTTGGTTTGACATTTTTCTCAATTACCATTTCTGTTTTATGCTTGTGCTAACTTGGTGTGACAATTTGTGTAACACCTTTGAATGTTCAACTTGTACAATGTGATTTCCATGCCAATTGATCTCCAATGCTTCTGATTTTTTGTGTGATGGATGTTGTGGATGTCTTGAATGTGCATGAATGTTTGCAGATTTATTTGAATCATTTCTGTTTTGATTTGAATTTTTCATTCATGTTGATCACATATGAGCTTTGAAATTGCCTTGAACTTCCCTTGATCATGAGATGCTTTTGGTGATTGATTTTGATGTGAGCCTTTTTAGGACTTGTCAATATGTGCTTGAAGTTGCTTTGTGTTAAATTTTAGCTCCTGTTTTGAATTTTTTCTTCATCTTTGACCCTAGGCTTTGACCTAGTGGTTTGTTGCTTACATGTGAGTTTTGATTTCAGGTTGAACATCCAAGTTCCATAGTTGATGATGCTTCATCATGTGATTGTTGGTGTTTGCTATTGATTACTAACATTTATGTGTTTTGTAGGTTGATGTTGACTCATTTGAGTTTGCCTTTTGGCTTACACATTTTGTACATTGGGATTGTCTGTTGCTTATTGACTGTTGTCTGATTGTCTGAGTATTGTACTGATTTGTTTAGTTGTTTCCACAGGTACCTAAGTTGCTTTAAGTTCATTTGAACTTTGCTTTTGCTTGGTTGCTTAACCACTTATGTATAATCTCTAATCTTCATGTAGTCTGGAAGACCTACTATTATTGGTAGGCACCTCTCTGAAGCCCTCCTTAAGAGGCAATGCTTGTGATTGTTTAATTTTTGTGCCAAGCAGGTAAAGTCCTCTTATGAGGCAATTGGCAGATAAAAGAGATGTGTAATCCATCTCCTAGTACTCAGTGTGTCATTCACCTTGCTCACACCATGTGTTGATGCATGGTGAATAATAACCCAAGATCTTATAGAGTCAATCATTTGTGGAGAAGAGTTCCAACTTTCTGAACTCCCACACTTTCTATTGTTTAAAGCTCTCCCTGACCAGGGATAAGAGCTATGAGGCACACCCCTCACCTCCATTTCATCTGCTTCACCCTAACTCTCAATGTTAGGGTTAAGAGCTCAAAATACCCCATTCCAGTTGGCTGTAAAGCCTAACCTTGCTTGAGCCTAATTGATTGTATATAGTGTGTGCTAATTAACTTGTTTCTTTGCTTACTTGATTCATCTGTGCATATTTACTTGAGTGTGCCTTTGTGCATTTGTCTTCATCACTTGTATATCATTTCATAAACATTGTTCATCACTTTGTAACATTTGGTTTTGTCCATGGAGGAGGCAAGCATAAGTCCATTGATTGGCAGTTGTTTCCCATGATATGGTAGGAGACTAGTATAAGTCCATTGATTGGCATCTGGTATCCATGTTTCTCTTTGTTTTAGGAGATTGGTATAAGTCCATTGATTGGCATCCGGTATCCATTTTTGTTTTAGGAGACTAGTATAAGTCCATTGATTGGCATCTGGTATCCATGTTTCATGTTTCTTTAGCAGATTGGTATAAGTCCATTGATTGGCATCCGGTATCCATTTTGTTTTGTGAGATTGGAATAAGTCCATTGATTGGCATCCGGTATCCATTTACTTTGTTCATCTATTATTTGCTTGTTGCCTATTCCAAAGGAATCACTTGAATCATCTACGTATGATCTCAAGAGGTGAACATCTAAGAAGTTTTACTTCCTTAACCTTCCCACCTTTTGTTTCTTTAAACCTCCATTTGCATGTTAACCCAAAACCTGAAAACTATTGTGCAAACATTTTCACTTTTTTTCAAATTAGAAACCTAGGCCTTAGGCCTTTGATTTTTCAAACTTCATTTTCATAATACTTCTTTTGAACTGAATTCTAATCATACTTTGACCATCTTTTGTGAATAAATTCTAATTGATTAATTCCACTCATTCAATTGTTTTGTGGCTTTGTCCATTCTTGATAAGTTTTCATACATTAGCCATAGGTTTGATTTATCCTAGTCGGTTGATGTTAATCTCTCCTTTTGTCCTTAGTGATTGAATTGTAAGACTTTCTTGCTTATTATAGGGTTAACTCCTCACTAGCCAGTTGAAGCTTTTCTCACATGGTGGACTTGTTGTTTGTATAAGGTTGAGTTTTCTCCCGTGGATAACGAAAGACCTTAGGGCTTTTGTTTTAAAATAAACCCACTCATATTTTGGAAATCTTTTAGCCGAACTACGGCGTTTTGATCCTTACCTTCCATGGAAAGATACGTAGGCAACGGGTTCATCCGTTCAAACACAAAAACAATAAAAATTGTATATTCTTTTTCTCATCCCTTCAATCCATGTTTGCACAATAAATATTTCATAAACAAATAACATTTCATACAACAAGTTGTGAAAAGGGCTCCCTAGGAGTACCTAGGACGTTTTGGGTGCCTAACACCTTCCCATTGCGTAATTAACCCCTTACCCAGATCTCTGACCTTTTCATTAGTTTTCTATGTGTAAAACTTCTTAGGCTTTTGTTCGCTTTTTAGCCATTCCTTTGGATAAATAAAAGTGCGGTGGCGACTCGATTCTTTGTATGCTTTGCTTTTGATTTAATCAATAAATCATAAAGTGACGAATACACCGCTACAAGAACCACCGTAGCCTTCCTCAACAGCAAGCTTTCAGTGCCATTCTCTCCCTAGTCAGTGTCTCGGTATTGCCAAAACACCGCGTGGCTGGTCATTTCCCCACAGAGTTCATTGTGATGTGTATCTCCAACAGCATTGCCAGGGTCCAGAAGATTGTGATCATTTCCCCAGCAGAATTCCTTGCCTCGGCTTGGCGTTCTCTCTAACCAAGCGTTTTGCATCCCTGCATGTAGAATCATATTGCATTGCATCTTCCCAAATCGCATAGCATTTCCATTTTCATGGAGCATTACGCCATTGAAAAATTCAAACATACGCATGTAAAGCATAAGACATTCTCGGTATCCCAAGTGATAAGCCAGAAGTTTATTCCCAGTACTCAGACTGAAGGTTGTTCATGACTTGTCCTTATTATTCCCAGCAGGGGTCGTTGGCCCACGTGCCGCCTCAATAATAATTTTCCCTATTTCTGCCGATGTTGACAGGCAGGCAAGTTTCCGGTATCCAGACCGAAGTGGCATTCAGGCCATGTTTTCTGATGTTCAATTCGAAGAAGTTTCCGACATTCAGGTTGAAGCAACTTGTGGCATTCAGGCCAGTTTTCCGATGTTCAGATCGAAGAAGTTTCTGACATTCAGGTCAATGCACTTGTGGCATTCAGGCCAGGTTTCCGGTATTCAGACCGAAGTGGCATTCAGGCCAATTTTCTAATATTCAGATCAAAGAAGTTTCCGACGTTCAGGTCGACGCAACTTGTGGCATTCAGGCCAGTTTTTCCGGTATTCAGACCGAAGTGGCACTCGGGCCAGTTTCCTGGTGTTCAGATCGATGTTTCATAATCTCATATCTTCTGATGCTCAGATCGAAGTCATTTCTAGTATTCAGATTGACAAGCGGCATTCAGGCCATGGTTATTTCGGTGTTACCATTTATTTTGGTATTCAAGCTAACATTCTTTTTCGGTGTTCAGCCCGACTCTCACCGTACCAGACAAATTCTTTGTTGATACTCAGATCAAGACCACCTCTCTGCCGATTCTGATGGGCATTGTTACTTCATTTTTCCACTTCAGTGTAAATTTTCGGGCTTTTATCGTATTCAATCCCTTGATACCTCGAAACTGCGAAAGCCGCTACTATCTTCCTTTCAGGTCTCCAGTTGATTGAATAGGGCCAGCTGTAATACCCCAAAATTTACCCTACATTTTTTCTTGGAAACATGGGATTATGTTTCAAACTTCATTGGCATCATACTAGGTCATACTCATTGCATACTGCATTAGTGACTTGGGAATCGGGTTTTAATTGATCACTCCTTAACAAAAGGAGCTCACACAAAGCAAGATTGAGAATTGGACTTCATTCTCTAAGTATACAAGTCTCAAGGGTCTCAGGGGGCTCCAGGTATCTTATTATGGTCCTCAGTTCATCAGTGAAGGATTCCGAGCTATCAGAGTGTCCATCTGGATTTAATCAGAAATTAGGGTTTCATGGCTACTTGCAACAGGCAATGTTTGGTTGGAAGTAGATGAGCTTATCCATGTTATCATTGGAGAGGCATCTTGGCCTAGGAAGATTCACAATTATCTCAGAAAGATCCATTGGCAAGCCGTGCAATCAGTTCCCGATCAATTTTGCCCTAAAATTAGGGTTTGGTACAAAATCAGTTTATCTCAAATTCATTGGGTGAAACTCTTTTCCATGGCCCTCCATATGTCCACAAGGGTCTACATACAAAAAATAGCTCTTTATTTAAGCTAGAGGTGCTTCAATTGATCACTAGAATCGGGAATCAGATAGTTTGGGAAAAGTCAACTGTGGGGCCAGAAAAGTCAACTCCTGACTTTTTGAGAGTGGAATCTCAAAATTCATGCCTAGGGGAGCCTACATGTGAAATTTTATCAAGTTTGGATCATGGATTCATCATTTAATCAAGAATTGGAAAAGTTACCTAATTTGGAAATGGTTGACTTTCCATTTAGGGCAAGTTTTCATGATTATTGCACCCACTTTAAGCCCATTTTCCTTCAAGATAAAAGCTCCATTTGAAAATTTCTCCAACATGAAAGTTGTTCCTCTTGTTCCAAGATTTCTAGAGATATAACGTTTGCTCCATTTGGATTAAAATTGAGAAAGTTAGGCTTAGTCAAAGTGAGACATTTTTTTAGGACACTTAGAAAAATTTCTAATTCTCAAAATCTTCAAAGTTTGTCAAGGCTTCTTGGCGAGTTTTCTTGCATTTCAAGGCATCATTTGAAAATGTTTTTTTCATAACAATTACACCTTGTCATGTCCTCTTTCACCTCCTTTTGGAATCATCTCATTTGGATCCATGGTTTGAGAGATACATTCACCTAAAGTGGGCACCATGACTTAATTTTCTAGGCAGATTTTAGGCCAAACTGGCCCAACGATTTTGCAGTTGTGGTGACATGACTTTGAGGCCATTTTTCACCTTCTTCCATTCATCATTTCAACTTGTGCTCAACATGAAAGATGATATACTCCATGAGATCTTTCTACTGTTTGCATTGTCTCACCAATTGGTAGCTTGATAATCAAGTTACATGGCCACAAAGTCACCACCTTGGAATGTTTTCTTGCTTGCCAAACCAGCCATGATGCATGCTGCACAAACCAAGTCATGTTTTTTACCTCATTTGGCCATTCATTGGATATTCACTCACTTATGTTTGGCCCAAAATAACACAAACATCATATGTCCATTCCTAATATACCTCACATTGCTTATGGACAACATGGATTTCAAGGCCCATTAGAACATTTAATCCACCATATTTAAAAGGCTGAAAACCCTAAACCTAGAAGAAGGCATTGTGAATTTTCGTGGCAAGCAAGGCAAAGCTTCATCACATATCAGATTCCATTCCTCTTCCATTCTCTCCACAACCAAGAGGCAGTGGACCTAGCTTCCACTAGGTAATCATCTCACTCCATCTTCCATGGCCATGTATTGATATACCTATGTTGTTCACCATGCTATTCTCATCATGCTCATCTATGCTCATCATTGTTATCACTATTGTTTACCATGCTATTTGTATGCTTGCTTCATGCTCATTCTCATGATAACCATATGATATGCCTATTTTTGAAGCCCTCAACATGAGGCAATGTTCTTAATATGGATTTATGCATGCTGAGTTTTTTTGCCCTAGCCCGTGCCCATGTTGTCACCTTGTGGACAACATTGCTCCATGATTAAGCCATCATTTTTACTAAAACAAGTCACCATGTTAATCTACACATATCATACTTGAGTTTTGGTTTTTATTTCGTGTCATTTGGTGCCCTATGGTGGTCGCATTCTTTAGTGGAAAATTGAAAAAATCCACTGTTGTTTCACGTTTTCTGCATGCATGGCATTAGGGTTTATCCCATGAAAAAGACGATGGTGTGGCGCTTTATAAGCCGTTAGATCCCTTGCTCATGTTTTAATCATGTCCGTCCAGTCATTTTTGTCTTCTAGTCACTTAAAATAACATGACCAATTGATAAATGTTACATGAATTTTTTAAATAAAATGTTATTTGCATGGTGTCACACGCTGGATTATTATTTGGATCAGTGGGCCTGCGCATCTGCTTTTGACACCACCCATTCCTGGCCCATCAACATCATTCCTTCCATTTTCATTTTCATTTTTAATCTTATTTTTATTCTATTTTGATTTTAACTAGTAAAAAATATTTTCTTTATTCATAAAAATTCCCAAAAATATTTTCCACATTTCTTAATGTCTTTTTCAATTTTATTTAATTTTTATTTTCGTATTTATTTAATGTTAATATTTTATTTTAATTATTTATTCTAAATGGTCCATTTTAACACACATTTTTTTCTTGATTTTATTTTTATGCCTTAAAATTATTTTTAGCTTTTGATTTTTGAGATGAAGGTTGACCATTGTCCCATGGTCAACCTGACCTTTTCTTGGAATTTTATTTCCCATTTTTCAATTTATTTTGGATTTATTTCTAACCTAGTCTTGTTGGTTGACTTTTGGTTTGACCTCTGTTTTATTTTAATTAATTCATGCACTAATTTTCATTATTTATAAAATCTTTTTGGAGGATGATGATGTCCTGACCCCACCTACTTAGTTTAATTTTTCATAATTTTATTGATTAATTTGCTATTTTATTTGATATTTGTTAAGTTGACTTGAATTTTCAGTTGACTTCTTTATCATCGATGTTTGAATTATGGATTACTTATGGAAATTGAAGAGATCTTTTGATTCTCCCTTGTTCATTTCATATGCCATGTATTAGAGGCCTTATAACTTGATTTTATTTGATCCTTACCTTCTCTCCTGATTAAATTATTCAGTGGACCTCTTTTGTGAATCTTTTCATCCGTCTGATCCATCTGTCATTTGTGATACTTGCTTCTTTCATCCATGCTTATTATGTCTTGATTGTTTGACATGTTCATATTCTCATGCATTGTTTAATGCTCCATTATTTTATTCTTTGGTTTGATTATACACCTGTTTACTTATCTGATTTTACTCGTAACTGTTCCCTACTTGTATGATGTATGAGGCATATATTCTTATTGTTTGATTGCCATGAACAATCCCCATTCATAACAAATGTACCCCTCTCCCATGAAGTGTATAATATTTATTCTTTCTTTCTTTATTCATCTATTAATACAAGAATTAAAACGAACATTCGATAATCATTTCAAAACAAGATCAAAAGCTCGATCCAACATCGAGTAATCATTTTCAAAACATAACAGAACCAGCACGTACTCATCCGTCCTTTTGTAAGTCGATTGCTTCATGCATCGCCATTTCTCTTGTAAGTCAATTGCTTCAGGCATCGCCATCTACCTGTAAGTCGATTGCTTCTGGCATCACCATCTACCCTTATCCGTGACTCCCCGCCTTGCTCCATCCGTCGACTCTTGTTCCGTTTAGATAGCACCCATTAGGTAGAACCCTTTGTATGATAACATAGGTAGAATTCCCTCATTCTTTGCATGCTAACATTAGGTAGATGTTCCCTTCTGTAAATCCTAACACATAGGTCCACATTGCATGACAACTCTAGGGTAGAGCTTCCCCGCTTTTAGACCTTCCGTGCGTCTCCGATCTTGTGGCATGTCAATTCGTTCTATTGCAAAGAGGTAACTGCCTAAGACTCGATTCAGCGAGCTGCGACACCTACTGCTAGGACGTTAAACACATTACCCACTTTCCTTTGACATAGCTGGTGTCCTCATTTTGTAAGTCCATGTTCAGATGGCAATCCTTAACCCCTAGTTAGCCGAACTACGACAACTCTGATTCTCATGTCCAGATGAGATACATAGGCACGAGACGCGATGTCTTGCCGAGTTTCGACTGACGACTAACAACTAATCATTTCTTTCTTTCGCCCTTATTGCGATTTTTTTCTCTCGCCCTTGTTACGATCGAGACCTTCCCTTTCTCTTGCCCTAGTTGCAATCGAGACCTTTGTTCCCGAAGTTAGCTGAACTACGTTTTGCTCTAATTCTCATTCTAGATGAGATACGTAGGCATATGACGCGATGTCTTACCGAGCACACTTCTCTTTCGCCCATAGGTAGCCGAGCTACGAAGACTCTGATTCTCATGTTCAGATGAGATACTTATGTAGTGGATGCGACATCCTTGCGAGTCCTTTTCTTTTGACCCTCTTTTAGTGAATAATACCTTAGATATACCTACACCCTTTAGACTAGAACAACAAGAGTGGATCTCGTAGATTATTACGGATGCGTAGGGGTGCTAATACCTTCGCTACGCATAATCGACTCTCGAACCCTAGATTTGGTTGCGAGACCTTGTCTTTTCCTTCTCTTCAGGTTTTCTTCGATCGTTTCCTTTCCCTCCATTGGGATAAATAACGAGCGGTGGCGACTCTTCTGTTTTCTCTTTTCTCGCCGGTTGTTTTTTCGCATCCAGTTGCGACAGTGGGGAATTGACATGATTGGCATGATTGAACCAAAGGCCTCGAACGATCACCGTTTTATTCTCGTAGCTATTGATTACTTCACTAGGTGGGTTGAAGAGGCATCGTATGCAAATGTGACCAGGTAGGTAGTTGTGAGGTTTATCAAGAATCAACACATATGCCGATATGGTGTGCCAGACAAGATCATTACAGATAATGGATATAACTTAAACAATATGATGATGAAAGAGCTATGTAGCGAGTTCAAGATTGCGCATTATAATTCTTCTCCCTATAGACCCAAGATGAATGGGGCTGTTGAAGTTGCTAACAAGAAAATCAAGAAAATTATTCAGAAGATGGTTGTTAAGTACAGAGATTGGCATGAGATGTTTCCATTTGCTTTGCATGGTTATCGTACATCAGTTCGCACTTCAACAGGGGCAACCCCTTTCTCTCTTGTATATGGCATGGTGGTTGTGCTCCCCGTAGAGGTTGAGATCCCATCAATGAGAGTCTTGATGGAATCCAAGTTGAACGAAGCTGAATGGGTTCATAGTCGTTATGACCAGTTGAATTTGATTGAAGAGAAGAAATTAACTGCCATGTGCGATGGTCAATTATATCAACAAAGCATGAAGAAGGCCTCTGATAAGAAGGTCAAGCCTTGAGTGTTCCGAGAAGGTGACCTCGTGCTCAAGAAAGTCTTGTCTTTCGCACCTGATTCCAGGGGCAAGTGGACTCCAAACTATGAAGGTCAATATGTTGTTAAGAAAGCCTTTTTAAACGATGCTTTGTTGCTTACCATTATGGATGGGGAGGATTTCACTCATCCTGTGAATTCATATGCAGTCAAGAAAACTTCGCCTAAAAAAAAATCAGAATAGCTCGCTAAGTTGAAAACCCGAAAGGCCGGCTTAGGCAAAAATGAGCGTCTCGGTGGATTGAAAACCCGAAAGGGCGGTCAAGGCAAAAGTTAGAGACATGAAAAAATGAATATACATATCCCGCTAGATTGAGTACCTCACCCTGGGGCAATCTAGGAAAAAATTAGGGATTTGGCAAGTAACTGCATCTTGACAAGACATTGTTCTACAGCTGTCATTTATTAGGGATTCTCGCTCAATCGTCATCAACCGAAGCGTTAAATACAGTGAATTCAGAGTTGGTGGAGAAACGGTCATTATGGTCAATGTAAAGATCCATGGAGTCACGCCATTTGCGGACTACCATCCCATTAAATAAATTTGAGCCTTTATCCAATTCTTGACACTCTTACTTGTTTCTGTTTAACAATTTTTTGCATGTTTTAATTGATGAGTATCGTTTGTTTTAAGCAAATAAAGTTTTTATAAACTGTTTTAAACAAAATGAACATCCGCAATGACTGAAAGGATAAATGGAATGTCCTCAGTGCTTTCTCGTGGATAGTACGATTTCTAAAAAAGGTAAGACATTTGTCCATATTCTGGCATGTTTATTTCCTCTTCATCAACTTTCAGTTGTCTCCTCAGCAAGAAGTTGTCTAGAGCAATTGGTGAAGGGCTTGTTTCCCTTTTCATCCCCAGCATGTCACGTGTTGATGAAGGATTCATTTCCGATTTCCCTCATCCAAGGCAGTTCCTTTGAGAATGCTTCCAGTTTATCCCAAGTGGAGCAAATTGTTCTTTCTTCCCTTAGCAGAGTTTCCTCTCAAGCAGTTAGAAGGGAGTGTTTTGATTGACGTGTATCTGGTTGGTGATTGTTCCCCACGGAATTTCACATCATTCCTTGATAAGTTCCCCAGTGGAGTTTCTTCTACGGCGGATCTTATTGATATTCAGCCACCTCTTCCTGAAAACTGATGGAAAGGCCCCGGTAGTTGGCAGTTTTTACTTTGCCTGGCTCCAGTTGTGATCGATGTCTTCTCGTGATTCGAGCATCCCCACCAGAGCTGAGTTCTCCTGTAGGCTCTGTTGTTCGTGTTGAGATGTTATGCTAGATGTTCGTTCAGGATTCGTGAACCTATTTGTGTTAGATATGTCTGGCCGTCAGCATTAATCATACACAAATTATGCATATACATGCATAATCATAGCATTCAGATAATCATGATTGCATTCTTTGCCATATATCTCCTGCTATTGGTAGAATGTTCTTCCCCAAGCAGATGCTCGTGTCTGATCTCTCCATATAGAGTCATCCCCATAGGCAGAAAGTGTCTATCTTTCCTTCTTTATTCCCCACTGAGTTATGTCCTCGTGGATGATTACTGTTTCAGTTTCCTCCCCAGTTGCGTATCTGGATGGAATTACTCCCCTGAGTTATATGCTCATTGGGTTGAGTCTTGATTAATTGTGTCTTTCTAGTTTGTTCCTAGATTGACTCATTTCTTGTTATCCCTTGCATTTCCTTATGGTTTAGTTGTTCAATTGCTCAGTAACCAATAATTGTTCATCCTTTTCCCTAATGGATCTCGTGGCCTTCTACCCAGTAGCCGATAGTTATAAGTCCTATTTCTGCGGTTTTCTACCCGATAATTGGTAGATGTAATCCCCTCTTTGTTGGTTATCTTTACCCAGTAACCGGTATTGATACTCCTTCGTTTTTGAGTATACCACCCAGTAACCGGTGATATATCTTTGGATATTGGTTTTGTTAGGCAATTTATCCCTTGCGAGTCATCTTTCATTTACCCTTGTATGGTAATGATTGTTTCTCCTTCTGATTGGTCATCATTTTATGCCCAGTAACCGGTATCCCGATGTCCTTTCTTTTCGGTCGATTTATCCTTTATTAACCTAGTAGCCGGTTGTGGATAATCTTCCATGCGAGTATGTTATCTATGTTATGACGGTAATAGATAATATATCTAATGCGCTCTTCAGTTGAAGTATTTGTTCTTCCCTAGTCGAGTAAGATTCGTATTTCCTCATGGAATCGAATGTCCATACTGTAAGTCGAGTTTGCTTTTTCAGCCCTCCTTCTAGATGATGAGTGTTTTGAGTATGTTCCCAATTCACGCCTGGTTGGTCACCAATTATATACCCAGTAACCGGTATCACCGGTGTTCCTTCCCTCTGCTCCCTATTATGACTTTTGTCCCCTGTGGAGTCAGATTTTCCTGAGTTGAGATGTGCCTTTTGGGTTCTCCTCAGATGTTTCGGATGATTGATATCTTTCACCCTTATACCGGTCTTAGATATTCTTTCTCCCTGAGCGTGTTGTTCTCTGACCCAGTAACTGGTGCTTTGACAATATGTCTCCCTTTGAGTTTATTACCCGGTGGCCGGTAATATCTCGTTGTTTCTTCCTCAGCTGAGTCCTTTGTGGACATCCTTATTTGAGCCTGGATGTTTATCTGAAGTATCCTTTGTGGATAGTTTTGCTGTATTGGCATATTCCCTATAACATTCATCTTTGCGTCAGCTCGAGTCTTTCCATCGATTTGTTTTCATGGAATCCCTTCGTGTCTCCTAGCAAATTTTTAAGTCGTGGCCTTCTCACGCATTTTTACCTTATTTTCCCCTAGAGTCTTTGTTTCCCATGTGAGTGCGCTACTTTTTGCACGCATACATTTGCATCATGAGGTCTCTTACGGACCAAAATTCGTGTCTTTGTTATTATTTAAGCCCATTCTACCTCGTCGAGACGAAGATTTTAACCTTCATATCTCCGGATAGAATGACCTTAAATAGGGGCATCTGTGAGACCCTAATTTTGACCCTAAGATCCCTCATGGCATCATATCATTGCTCAGTGCATTGCCTCGAGGATCATAGCATGTTTGGTTCCTTAACCCTATGGTTGGGACTTGTGTGAGTGGTTTGAGACCACCAAGCATGCTTGTATTGTAAATTATTGTCCCAATGCTCCTACGAGTCTCCTAAGCTTAATGAAATGGCTATATGAAGATGAGAACAAGCATGGAAATGGTCCACAAAGCTCCTAATCATCATATTTGCCTCCCAATTATCTCAATTTTCCAATTTGATCAAGATAACCCAAAGGGCTTAAGGATTGCTTCCCAAGGAAACCCTAATTCCACTGTGCCTTACTCATCACAAAGATATCTGTTTGGTGAGTGAATGTGAACACGACCATGATGGTTGTGTTGTTTGTAATGTGAACCCAAGAGGGTGTGATATAGTGAAAAGGGACATCCAGCGTCTGATGGATGAAGGCATGATTCAGATTGTTCAATCCCGTCATATAGATGACAACGTCAATGTCACAGAGCCTGTTTTCAAGCAACAAGAGCGGTTGGTAATTCAGTATGATAGTAGCAGCAACAAGAACTTCAGTCAAAGATCAGTATCTTCTTTGGTAATACGGTTAGCGGGCCCAGTCCCGTATGCATCTGATACGACCAGTCCAGTGGTTAACATTGCTGATGTTTTGAAGGTGACCCGCAATGGTCGTGTGTTTGGGCAAATCGTCCCAGAAAGTAAAGAAAAGTTGATTGTTGGTAAGAAGGCGGAGGTGCCTAGTGTAGATCCGGTTGGTTGTTCAAAGGATAAGTTTGGTGAATCGAGCAACTTGAAAGCCAATGATGATGATGAGGTACTCCGATTGATTAAAAGGAGTGAGTTTAATGTGGTTGAGTAGCTGCTCCAGACTCCCTCAAAGATCTCAGTGTTGTCTCTGCTTTTGAATTCTGAAGCGCACAGAGAAGCACTACAAAGAGTTCTTGAACAAGCTTATGTAGAGCAAGATGTTACTATGGATCAGTTTGATCACATTGTGGCTAACATCACTTCATGTAATAATTTGAGTTTCTGTGACGAAGAACTCCCTGAGGAGGGAAGAAATCATAACCTGGCTTTGCATATTTCAATGAACTGTAAGGAAGATACTTTGTCAAACGTGCTTGTTGACACCGTTTCGTCACTCTATGTGATTCCAAAGTGAACTTTGTTGAAGTTATCTTAACAAGGAGCGCCCATGAGATATAGTGGGGTGATTGTCGAAGCCTTCGACGGCTCACGCAAAACGGTTATTGGTGAAGTGGACCTTTTAGTCAAGATAGGTCCGAGTGATTTTGAGATTACTTTTCAAGTAATGGATATCCACCCGGTCTACAAATGTTTATTGGGAAGGCCATGGATTTATGAGGCAAGAGCTGTTACCTCCACTCTACACCAGAAGCTCAAATTTGTCATGAATGACAAGCTAGTGATTGTGGGAGGAGAGAAAGCGTTGTTGGTTAGCCATCTGTCATCTTTCTCGTATGTAGAAGCTGAGGATGAGGTTGGAACTCCGTTCCAAGCCTTATCTATTGTTGCTGAGAAGAGAATTGGGGCACTTATGTCCTCGTTGAAGGATGCTCAGAAGATTGTGGAAGAAGGTCCTGTTGATCAGTGGGGGCGCATGGTAGAGGTCTCCGACACCAAAGGCAGAACCGGGTTGGGGTTCCAGAAAGGCTCATCAACTGTTAGATCCGAAGATATGAAACTTAGCTTCCGTAGAGGAGGGTTCATTCATGGCAATGAACAACACTTAGTTGTTGTGCTAGAGGATAACAAAGAGGAAGATTGGACCAACTTTGTAACGCATGGAAAGACATGCAACAATTGGATTGTCATTGATATTCCTGCTATTTTGCATCGATCTAAGTAATTGCTTTTATATGTTTTTTAAAAATCATTCTCTTATGCCTAATGGAGAAGAGAACATTGTTTGGGCATTTTCAAATTGATCATTAATAAAATTAATTTTATTCATCCACATCTTTGATGTTTATTTTTAATTTTTGCTTTATTCTGAAAATGGTAATCACAAAAAAAAACAATATAATTATCCATCTACATTATATTTGGTCAAAAATTCACTTCTCTAAAATCAAAATATCAAATCATTATGCAGGTTGGTTCCTAACCCCATTGAATACAATGATCCTTCTCCTTTTCCAAATTTTGAATTCCATGTGTTTGAGGTCGAGGAGGAAAGTGATGTAGAAGTGAGTGAGGAATTGTCTCGTCTTCTTGAGCAAGATGAAAAGATTATTCAGCCGTTTGAAGAACATATTGAGCTAGTCAACTTGGGTTTCGAGGATAATGTGAAGGAAGTCAAGATTGGGTCTCGAATGTGTCCAGATACTAAGATGGGGTTGATTGATCTTCTTCGAGAGTATTCATATGTTTTTTCTTAGTCCTATCAAGACATTCCTGGGTTGGATTCTAAGATTATGGGGCATAGTTTGTCGTTGAAGCCAGAATGCCTGCCAATCAAGTAGAAGTTGAGAAGAATACATCCTGATATGGCTGTGAAGATCAAAGAGGAAGTTCAGAAGCAAATTGATGTCGGTTTCCTTGTAACTGCTGAGTATCCATAATGGGTGGCCAATATTGTGCCTGTGTCGAATAAAGATGGAAAAGTCTGCATGTGTGTCGACCATAGAGATTTGAATAAAGCCAGTCTGAAAGATGATTTCCCTCTGCCACACATTGATATGTTTGTAGATAATACTGCTCAATTCAAACTCTTTTCATTTATGGATGGATTTTCCGGATATAATCAGATCGAGATGGCACCCGAAGATATGGAGAAGACCACATTCATTACACCCTGGGGAACATTCTGTTATAGAGTGATGCCTTTCGGTCTAAAGAATGCTGGTGCAACTTACCAATGAGAAATGACTACTCTTTTACATGATATGATGCATAAAGGGATTGAGGTTTGTTTCGATGATATTATTGCTAAATCAATATGAAGAGGAACATGTTGAGCATTTGTTGAAGCTATTCCAGCGTTTGAGGAAGTATAAACTCCGCTTGAATCCCAATAAGTGTACTTTTGGTGTTCGTTCTGGTAAGTTGTTGGGCTTTATTGTCAGTGAGAAGGGTATTGAAGTTGATCCTGCCAAGGTCAAAGCAATACAAGAAATGTTTGCGCCCAAAACTGAGAAGCAAGTCAGAGGTTTTCTCGGTCGCTTGAATTATATTTCCAGATTTATTTCCCACATGACTGCCACATGTGCGCCTATATTCAAGCTTCTTCGAAAAAATAAGTCTTCTGATTTGACCGAAGACGGCCAGAAAGATTTTGATAGTATCAAGGAATATTTGCTTGAACCTCCGATATTGTTTCCACCTGTTAAAGGAAGACCGTTGATCATGTATTTGACTGTGCTAGAGGATAGTATGGGTTGTGTTCTTGGTCAGCAGGATGAGACTGGGAAGAAAGAATTTTCAATTTACTACCTCAGTATGAAGTTCACCGACTATGAGACTCGGTATTCAATGCTTGAGAAGACTTGTTGCCCATTGGCTTGGGCTGCGAAGCGTCTGCGCCAATATATGTTAAATCATACCACTTGGTTGATATCCAAAATGGATCTAATCAAGTATATATTTGAAAAGCCTGCTTTAACTGGGAGAATTTCCCGTTGGAAGATGTTGCGGTCAGAGTATGATATCGAATATCGATCTCAAAAAGCGAGCAAAGGTAGTGTTTTGGCTGACCATTTGGCTCACCAACCGATTGAAGATTATCAGTCAGTGCAGTATGATTTTTCGAATGAAGAGATTTTATACTTGAAGGGCCAGAACTTGGTTCTCGTTGGGGCATGGTATTTGATGGAGCTGTTAATCAATATGGAAATGGCATTAGGGCAGTGATTATTACTCCTCAAGGCACGCATCTACCATTTACAACTAGATTAACTTTTTAGTGTACAAACAACATGGCAGAATATGAAGCTTGCATTATGGGGCTTGAAGAGGCCATGAATCTCAGAATCAAGTATTTGGATGTCTTCGGTGATTCGGCTTTGGTTGTGAATCAGGTCAAAGGAGAATGGGAGACGAATCAACCCGATTTGATACCATACAGAGATTATGCGAGGAGGATTTCAACTTTCTTTACAAAGGTTGAGTTTCATCATATCCCTCGAGATGAAAATCGGATGGAAGATGCTCTTGCAATGTTGGCATCAATGATCATAGTGAAATATTGGAATAAAGTTCCTAATTTATATGTGATGCGTCTTGATAGGCCAGCTCATGTGTTTGCTGTTGAAGAGATCAAAGACAGGAAGTTGTGGTATCACGACATCAAATGTTTCCTCCAATGTCAGATTTACCCGCTTAGGGCATCTTTGAAAGATAAGAAGACTTTGAGAAGATTAGCCGGTAATTTCTATTTGAATGGTGATATACTGTACAATAGAAACTTCGACATGGTTTTGCTCAGATGCGTGGATAGACATGAAGCGGACTTGTTGATGACCGAAGTGCAAAAAGGTTCCTTTGGTAGTCATTCCAATGGACATGCAATGGAGAAGAAGATGTTGCGAGCAGGTTACTATTGACTGACAATGGAATCTGACTTGCGCAAGTTTGTGAAGAAATGCCACAAGTGTCAAATTTATGCTGATAAGATTCATGTTCCTCCGATACTATTGAATGTTATCTCTTCCCCATGGCCCTTCTCCATGTGCGGAATTGATATGATTGTGATTATTAAGCCCAAAGCTTTGAATGGATATAGTTTCATTTTTGTGGCAATTGATTACTTCACAAAATAGGTTGAAGCGACATCGTATGCAAATGTGACCAAGCAAGTTGTTGTAGGGTTTATCAAGAATCAAATTATATGTCGTTATGGTGTGCCAAGTAAGATCATTACTGATAATGGATTGAACTTGATTAACAATATGATGGAAGCTCTTTGCAAAGACTTCAAGATTGCACATCCTAATTCTTCTCCCTATAGACTCAATATGGATGGGGTTGTTGAAGCTGCGAATAAGGATATTAAGAAGATTATCCAAAAGATGGTTGTCACGTACAAGGATTGGCATGAGATGCTCCCATTTGCTTTACATGGGTATCGTACGTCCTTCCGCACTTCAACAGGGGCAACCCCCTTCTCTCTTGTTTATGGTATGGAAGTAGTACTCCCCGTAGAGGTTGAGATTCCTTCATTGCGTGTGCTCATGGAAGCCAAGTTGACTGAAGTTGAATGGTGTCAGACCAGGTTTAATTAGTTGAATTTGATTGAAGAGAAGAGATTGACTGCCATGTGTCATGGTCAGTTATATCAGCAGAGGAAGAAGAAAGCTTTTGATAAGAAGGTCAAACCTCGAGTGTTCAGAGAAGGTTACCTTGTGCTCAAGAAGATTTTATCGTTCAAGCCAGATTCTAGAGAAAAATGGACTCCCAATTATGAAGGCCCATATGTTGTCAAGAGAGCCTTTTCAGGCGGTGCATTGATTCTTACAACTATGGATGGTGAAGATTTCACTCGTCTTGTGAACACAGATGCAATTAAGAAATACTTCGCCTAAAGAAAACGAAAGAACAACTCGCTAAGTTGAAAATCCAAAAGGGCGACTTAGGCAAAAATGAGCGTCTCGGTGGATTGAAAACCCGAAAGGGCGATCTAGGCAAAAATTAGAGACATAAAACAGAAAGAATTTCCCGATAAGTTGAGTACCCCACCTTGGGGCAATTTATGCAAAAATTAGGGATTTATGGCAAGTAACTGCATTCTGCCGATCTTCAAGGTTTTGAAGACTTGTTTGAGCATAAGGGTTGACATCAATTCATCTCCAGCAGCGGTCAAGAGTACAATGGATATCAAGAGTTGGTAGAAGGATTAAGGATCATTTGTATTCAATGTAACCCTTTTCCATGTAAATTACCATTTTCAACTTTGTAAAAATCTATGGAGTCTTGTCATTTACACTCTACCATTCTATTAAATAAAGTTGAGCTTTTATCCAATTGTTTCTACTCTTATTTACTTTAGTCAATAGTTTTAAATTTTATTATGATCATTTTGAAATTAAATTTTTAATCAAAATCAAGATTTCTTTAATATATAAAAGCAAGGATTTTTCCAAAGCAAGTAAAGGGAATATCAACCGCATTTCAGTGAGAAGCAAGTCCTTAAGTGTGAAACATCCATGGTTCCCCAAGCAGTTAACTCTTCGGGTATCCCTAGACGTTTGTGTTAATTCCACTCCTCGGTGGAGTGTTTGACCCCCGTTGGAGCTTCTTTCTTTATCCCCAGTTGAGTTGGTTGATTCAGATACTCTGTGGTGTGTCCTTCTCCCCAACAAAGTTTCTACCTCCCCAACGGAGTTTCCACTTCCCTAGCGAAGTTCGTATTTCCTCAGCAGGTGGATCTTCATGAGAGATATTTGATTTTCCCTAGTAGATCGCATTGGTGTGCCCACCAATCGCCATGTATCTTTGCTCCCAATCAGAGTTTCCTCCTGGCTTCTGAGCGGAATTTGTTGATTTATTTCTCTGTAGGGCTGTCTCCCATTTTTATGGTGTTGACCTAAAATTCCCCACAGATTGGTTGTTCTTTTCTCAGCAGATCTCCTCCGTCCTCAATTAGAGTTGAGCCCCTTGGGATGATGATCATCGTATTCTCCAGCAGTAGTCTCCATATTTTGTGGATTGACCGAGGATTATATCGGTGGTTCAATTTCTTTGTGACACCTCTGTATCCTTTGTGATCGTTTTGTCAGCATAATCATACATATACATATACATATACATTCATATAATTTCATGATTTGCATATCCTACATATTTGATTTGTTTGAAATTTTCATTCTCTGTTATGGAGATATTTTATCCCCATACCAAATCTGGTGTCTGTCCTCCTTCAATTGTAGGGTGTCATCCCCTTAAGCAGAAAGACTTTAACCTTTCTCCGTTTCCCCATTGAGTTTGTTTCCTCGTGGATGTTGTTATTTCAGTTTTCTCTCCAGTAGATTTTCTGGATGGAATTATGCCCCCTGGGTTATGTCCTCAATGGGTTGAGTCTTGATTGATTGCTTCCTTATAGCTCTTACCTAGATGGATACTTTAGTCCCCTACGAGTCTATTACCCAGTAACTGGTAATATTCTTCTTAGTTTGCAGCTTGTTACTTCTTGCCCAATACCCGACAAAAGTACATATTTTCCTCCTCAATGGAGTCCCCAAAAAGTATATCCTTGATATGTTCATCTTAACCGGTGACAAATATCTTTCTTTCCCCCGCAGGAGTTTATCCTTGATATGTTCACTTTAACCAGTGACAGATATTCTCACTTTTGGTATTCTGCCTAGTAAAAAGGTAGTTGTAATCCCTATTTTGTTCCTTAGAGAGTTAATCCTTGATATGTTCATCTTAACCGATGAAAGGTTTTCTTCTCCTTGTGGTCTTCTACCCAGTAACCGGTAGTTGTAAAACCTACTTTTTCCCATGTGCAGAGTCAATCCTTGATATGTTCACTTTAACCGGTGACGAATTTTCATTTCTTTGGTATTCTATCCAGTAATTGATAGATGTAATTCCTATTTTGTTCCCTTTTTAGAGTCAATCCTTGATATGTTCATCTTAATCGGTGACGGATTTTCTCTTTGTGTGGTCTTCTATCCAGTAACCGGTAGTTGTAAATCCTACTTTGTCCCCTCGCAGAGTTAATCCTTGATATGTTCATCCTAATCGGTGACGGATTTTCTCTTCGACGGTTTTCTATCCAGTTTTCGATAGATGTAATTCCCCCCTTTTTGTTCAGTTGGTATATCCTTGATATGTCCATCCTAACTAATGATGGGTATCCTCCTTGGCATTTCCAGGCAAGTCTATCCTTGATATGTTCATCTTAACCGATGACGAATTTTTTTCCCTGTTGAGTTTATCCTTGATATGTTCATCCTAACCGATGAAAGATACTCTCGCCCTTGGTCTTCTGCCCAGTAGCTGGTAGTTGTAAATCCTACCTTCTGCAATTTTCCCGAGCAAGGTTATTCTTACCCAGTAACCGATACTGAATACTCACTCATGGCAGTTCCTAGCGAGTCATCCTTGATATGTTCATCCTAACCGATGACAGATGTCCTCTCTGTCAGAACTTTTATTATCTCCTTACCTAGTAACAGGTAGTAGATAATAGATTTTTGCTCCTCCTATGTTGAAGTTTATTTTCTCCCCAGTTGAGTTGAGTGCGCATTTCCTTAGAGAAATCGTTTTTCCTGCACGAGTCGAGTACCTCAGTTTAATTCTGACGTATTCGTATCCCCTGCAGATGTTATTTCCCTGGCTGAGTCTTTCCATTTTGTATGGAATCCCTCTATTCCCCAGCAGTTTTGAGTCGTAGCCTGGCCTACGCATAACCCCTTTTTATCCCCTCAGGTTCTCTGTCTCCCCCAACGAGTTTTCCTTACGGAATGCATTATACTCCTACGGACTTTCGGTCTCTCGTATTTCTTTTCCTTTGTGGCAATATTTCCCCACAGAGCATTAACTTTTTCATTCACATCATATGCATCACGAGGTCTCTTAGGGACCAAAATTTGTTCTCTACGTTGTTGTTTAAGCCCATTATACTGAGTCGAGTCGAAGATTTTAACCTTCACCTCCTCAGTTAGAATGTCCTTAAATAGGGGCAGTTGTAAGACCCCAATTTTGACCCTAAGATCCCTCATGCAATTTCATCATAAGTACTAGCATTGGGATCATACCTTGGCATCCTCCTTACCCCTCTTTCATTGGGTTTGTTTTGGGAGAGATCACCAAGCACTTAGTGATTATATCATACTTGTATTTTATCATTTCACTAACCAAAATACCAAAAATATGTGTTTGCATTTTTCTAACTCTTTTGTAGGTAAGGCATTGATCTTATTTTATTCATCAAGTTCACATCTACGGTTTGAGACCCTCATGAACAAAGAGCACAACCAAGAATTGATTCAAGAAGGGTTATGAACATCATATATGAGTCCCAATGATCTCTACATGATTATATTGATCAAGTTTCTTCAAGAGTTTTAGGGTGATTTGCCTTGGAAACCCTAGTTTGACCGGGTATCTTGAGTAACTTCTCCAACAAGCTATCTAACCAATTGATCATCATATGCATATATGATCTACCAAGAGCCAAGAAAGTCAAGAGAATTGGAAGTTAGCAAGTTGGTTGATGGTGGTTGGCCAGATGAATTCATCTGATCAAAACTGGGACTCCCTAAACCCTATCTCCTACAATTTTCACCATATGAAAATGATTCCAATAACAAACTTACTCAAAAAGACATTCCAAACAACTTTCATGAATTGCTTGGAAAATCATTTTCTATGATGAAACATTATAGGTCATTTTTTCTAAACCCTAATTTGAAAGTCAACTTCCCAAGTTGCAAAATGAAACTCAATGTGTCTACTTCAACTTTGATGTTTGGAGTGGGAGCTAATTCAACTTTTTTGAGCATTTAATATAAGACTACATTATAGGTCAATTTTGACCTATACCATTGATCAAGTGATTTTTCCAAACTTCAAAAATGCATAACTCTATCATTTCAAATCCAAACGACATGAAATTGGTGACAATTTTGAAGGCCTTTGAGAGAGCTACAACTTTGATGAAGACACTTTACTCATTTGAAGCTCATATAAAAGCTTAAGCAAGGTGGAATATTGAGACATATGGCTTGACACTTAGAAAAAATTTGATATGTCAAAACTTTCCAAACATCCACCTCAAATTTCTCCAAGTTCCAAGCTCCAAATGAAAAAGTGTTGAACATGAAAGTTTTTCCTCTTGATATCACCTTTCCAAAGAGCTCAAGTTCATTCATTTTGGATGAGAAATGCATAGGCTGCACATGGCTTAAATAGAGTGACATCACTTGGCATGGATCAAGGTTCAAACATCAATGTGCATTTTCCTTGCAATCCAAGCTTACTTCAGTGCATCTGATATTCAATTATGGACCTCTAGCAATCATTTCATGGGCCTATGCGCACCCATGCACCATTACATCACCATTTCCCAAAATTGGAAAGTGAAAGTGAGTGTGCAATTATCAACCATTCAAGCTATAAATAGAGCTTCAATTGCTCAGAAATTGACAAATAATCGTGCCAACTTTGATCCCCCATTTCAAACCCTCACTTCTCAAAGGATAAGCCTGATATATTCTTTTGAATTTGAGTTTGAATCTCCACTATTTTGGAATTCAATTATCTAGGAATCCATTGCTTCTAAACCATTCAATCCTTCTCCTGCAAGCAAGTGGAGTGAGTCCAAGCATAAGCAAGATCAAGATCCATCGAATCCAGACCTACATTGAAGGTATTTTCCAAAAAATTTGAACTCTTCGATTCTCTTAAATTCTTGCTTAATTCTATTGATTCTTTGGTTGTCGGAACTCCTACCAATATAGCAAGAAGATTGAGTTGCTTTGAGGTCAAATCGAAGCAACTCAGTTCATGTACCTCAAATTTCAAATCCATATGTCTCTCAATATATTTGGAATTGGAATGAATGGAGGTCAGATTCGAGCTCAGCGCCATTTTTTCTTCAAGAACATGTCCTCGTTTTTCATATGGTGATGGTTCATGGTGGACCAGTTCGGTGAGGTCCATCGGAGAAGATGACCGGAGCTCTGGCTCCGGCAATGAGTTGGCTAGCATCTGAACCATAGGAACCATCTGTTTTGTTTTAATCTTAATCGTTGGTGTTGATTACCACATTTTCCACGCGCTGACTAAGGTCCATGATGGATATCGCGCTTTGGACCATCTGATATGCCACCTCAATTAATGAGGGAGATCCGATGGTTCACGTAATTTAGATTTTCTGAAATTTTATTTTAATTGCATTTTCTTCAATAATTCATATTAAATTCAATTTTGATCCAAAAAATATGGGACTTTCACCAAAAAATTTCAAATATTTTTTTCTTTCAGATTCTGAATTAAAATTATTTTTTGGATCATTATTAATATTTTTCATGAACTAATTGATTTTGCATTTGTTTTTAATTGTTTAAAAATATTTTTAAATATCCAAAAATTATGAAATTTTTTCTCCAAGGTCCTTTGACCTTGTTTGACCTATGATAAATCTCATGGACATTTCTTTGGTCTTTTGATGAGATTTTAGGAATTGGACAAAACATATTTGATTTAAATGCACTATTTTATTATTTTTAATTGAATAAATGCCAATTAAATTTTGTTGACCATTTGTATTGACTTGTATGAGTTTGCTTATTATTGTTGGGCCTTGGTCAAGGTTGATTTGAATTTGACAAGTTAATATCATTGGATTTAGGGGATTGATGGAATGTACATTCCCTCTCCCAAAATGAATGAATGATATTAATTTAATAAAAGTCCTCCTTTGACTAATTTGTGATTTCATTCATCCCCTTCCCGCTTCATCTTATTCCTCTTCTTCATTCATTCATTCCATTTGGCCTATGACATCTCAAAATCCTAATGCTAGTTGATTGAAAAATTGACATGAGTATGGATAAGATTAGGCCACACCTTCTGCATATTCTTTTTGTGTGTGGTATGTTTCATGAGCATGGTCCATTATACTATGTCTCTAACATCCATTAACACCAAAATTCTATTTCCCGACCTCAAATAGTTGTGACTTCTACATAAGTCCAATTACGATTGCTTAACATAGCGCTAAATTTGTGACACAAAAGGCATAAGCATTCTAGTTAGTGAGATTGTATGTCTCCTCCTCTTTCATGGTTTTGTGTGGAAACTTGGCCTTCTTTCCTTCCTTTGGAAGATGTTTTGGTTCAAGGATCCATGCTTGTGATAAGTGGGTTGAGTGTTTTCCAAAGAATGTCTTGAAAACCAAAAGCAAAACAAAACTAACCTCTAACCTACTAACTATTGACTTTTAATTTCAAGCTTTTATTTTAATGCAATTTACTTTTAACACTTTATTTCATTAGTCATTGTTCATATCATTCTAATTGTTTATGTCAATGAAATTTTCACTTTGTCCACTCATACCATTTTGTGATATGTTTTGTTTGTGTATACTTGGTTTGCTTGTGTGGTCTTTGAACATTAATGTACATAATAACAACAAAAACCCTAAAAAAGAAACTTTTGAGTGGACTGTTCGCTTGATCTTGGACAAATGGACCTAGAATATAGGCAACATTCCTAAGCTAAAGGACTTGGCCAATGCCAACTTGTTGAAGTACCAAGTGCTTGCAATTTGAAATTCATCTGATACATCTTTGAAGATCTCTCTAAGATTCATCTGCAACATGATCATTGTGAAGTTGTTATTTTGAACCCGTGACTTGTGGAATTCATCTGTTGCATGGGCTACTTTGAAGAAGATCATGGAATGGATAAGCTTGGATTAGGCCATCTTTATTTATGCTTAGCTCTTCAAGATAATATAATTGTGCATTTGTGTGTTGCTTAATTCTAAAAGTTCAAGGGAATTCTTGGTTTCTATTGACATTCTTGTCTACTGGATTGCTACCCATTTGTTCATATCTTTTTAACTCTAAACTTTTAATTTCGTACATAGGATGGTCTCTTCATCTTCTCCCCATTTCTTTAATTTTAAAATCTCTACCTCCATTTTAAAAATCTTCTTTGTGTAAACTATTTTTGTTCTAAACTTTGACCACTTTCACAAAAAAGGATAGAAACTTTGGCCTTATGCCATTGTATTTTCAAACTTATTTTCTTAAATCAAACTTGTGAATAAACTTAACTATACTTGACTTCAACTTTCAAAAGGCTAAAAAGAACTAACTCATTCAAATCATTTTAGGCCTTTGTTCCTTTCAAACCTAATTTTGTTTAAATCAATGCATCCAATTTGAAATTTGTATCATGAACTATGAGGTTTTGATTCCTCATTTTTATGTTGGTACGTAGGCACAAGTCCAGAGGTTTTGTCAAACACAAAAATATAATTAATGAATTCTTTTCTCATCTCCCCATTTTATTTGTTTGTAAACATAAATTTGTACAAAATACATATGCACACAAAAAGGGCTCCTTAGGAGTACGTAGGACACTTTGGGTGCTAACACCTTCCCTCTGTGTAACCAACCCCCTTACTTGTGATCTCTGACTTTTATTAGTTTTTATTTGAAAACTTCTTACTATTTGGGTTTTGTTCGTACTTTTTCCCTTTTCCCTTGGAAACAATAAAAGCGTGGTGGCGACTCTTGTTAATTGATCTCTAGCTTGTCAATAGCTTGATGATCAGGAATATCCCGCTACAGGTTCCCCTTGACAAACAAACCTAATAACACTTTGTTAGAAGGTCTTTTCTATCAAGAGGGTAAAGATTCCCAACATTTGAAGCAAAAGATTGTGCATGCTTGGCATAATGTGCATAGGAAAGGAAGATCCGAGCTTGGTCCGTGCAATTGTGTAGATTTGGAAGCTTACACTCTTTAGATGAAGAAGAGAGCTATGGAGTTGAAGATGCCTTATCTTTGTGAAAGACCTATGTATATGGTTGTGGTTGAGCCATTAACTCTCCCTAACTAAGATGTAGAGGAGTTAGAAGACGCGCTTGCTAAGATGAAGCAAGAAAAGGATATGTGGGAAGAGTGGTTTCGTGCTTTGAGCAAGAGGCATGAAGAGTTGCAGTTGGAGTCTAAGGACAAAGATGCATTGATTGAGCTACTTGAAGATCGAGTGATGAAGAGACAGAGAGAGCCAGAGGTTTCATCTTCTAGCAAGCCTCAACATTCTGTTGCTTGGAAAAAGATTGTTGATCAGCTTGTCCTCGAGAAGACTCAGATGAAGGCTTCTTTTGAGATCAAAATTCGTCGCATTCGAAGGAAGTATGCGCGTATAGCCAGATCTTCTAACATTGTTGTTAGGGATCCTTAGGATGACTAGTCTCATTCCCTCTTGTATCTTTCACTTGGTTTCTGAAATTGTACTCAGTGTAATCCTTCCAATTTATATAAATAAAAAGAGATTTTTGGTCGTATCAAATTATTGTAATTACCATTTAAATATATATTTGCAAATGATATAGTAAGTCCTTGAAAATAAATGTAATCAAGCATTGCATTTCATGCATCATTTGCATAAGCATGTTTCGCCATATGTCTGATTGATGTTTCTTTTGTGCTTTAGCCAAGATGACTCACCGGTAGAATACCCGAGCCAATCATCTGAGAATCATGGAGCACTTAGAGCAAGAGACCAGAGAGCTGAAGGACGAGATCGCCCGCCTGACTGCCATGATGGAGTCAGTTCTTGCTTTCCAAAGACAATCTTCTCCAACGCATGCAACTCCTCCCGCGAGGACTGTTATTTCTGAAGTGGTTACCTCTACTGTGCCTACTGCTTCCGGCCATTTTGCGCCAACTATGCCTGCCGGATTCCCGTGGGGAATACCGTCCAACTTTGTGCGAGAAGGCTTTGCGCCTACCTTTGCTTCCATGCTGGTATCTAGCCCGGTCATGTCCGTGCCACCTCCTGTTGTGCATACTTTGCCTCGCGTAGAGGACACCATCTATCATTCTGAGCCGTCTAAGGGTCCGGGTGTTTATGAGAAGATGGACAAAATGAAGGGTCAATTTCTTGAGTTGCGCAAGGAATTGAAGACGCTGAGAGTTAAAGACCTGTTTGGAAAGAGTGTTACTGAGTTGTGCTTAGTGCCCAACGTCAAGATCCCGGTGAAGTTCAAAGTGCCTGACTTTGAAAAGTATAAGGGGAACTCTTGTCCGCTCAGTCATCTTGGGATGTATGCCCACAAGATGTCTACTCAGACTGACAATGATCAATTGCTTATTCACTACTTCCAAGATAGTCTGACTGGTGATGCACTCAGATGGTATATGGGGCTGGATAGTGCAAGCATTCGCACTTTCAATGACTTGGGAGGATAGAGACCAGCTGAGGTCTATGTCTTAGAAGTACAAAGATACATTCAAAGAGTATACGCAGCGATGGAGGGAGTTGGCTGCCCAGATCACTCCTCCTTTGGAGGAAAAAGAAATGACAAAGATCTTCTTGAAAACTCTAAGTTCATTTGACTATGAACGAATGATTGTTAGTGCCCCTAGTGACTTTACCGAGATTGTAAACATGGGGATGAGGCTTGAGGAAGGAGTCCGTGAGGGACGTTTGTCAAGAGATGAGGCGTCAACAAGCAAGAGGTATGGTAGTAATTTCGGTAAGCAGAAGGACAGTGAGACGAATGCAGTAATTAGTGGAAGGCAGAGGAGGCCTCAGATCAGAAGAAATCCAACATCCCGTCAACATCATCATCATCAAGTATCCTCGGTAATTCCGGTATTTTCTAATCAACAAGCAACACCAATTTAACAACAACAACAACGTCAACAACAACAACCGCAACAACGAAGAAACACCTACAACAACAACAATACCAACAACAATCATCATCAACAAAACTTTGAGAGGAAGAAGGTCTCTTTTGACCCAATTCCTATGTCATATGTCGAGATGTATCCCTCGTTAGTTCTCAAGAACTTAATTCAACCGGAACTCCGTTGTGCTTTTCACCAAGGTGCACCCGGACACGACATTGAAAATTGTTATCCATTGAAGTATGAGGTTCAGAAATTGATGAAGAGGGGTATGGTGTCCTTCGAGG